>NC_141600.1:17411007-17567317 GCF_047967505.1 Dipteris shenzhenensis
TATTTCTTTGTACTAGAGTTCTTTTGGCTTTCACAACTAAGAAGAGGAAAACTGTTTTCAACCTCCACCTTTGTGTGTACTTCCCCATTGTGCTTGTGAGAAAGCCTTAAGTGAGACTCCTTCCCTCTCTCCCACTATCTTCACACACCCATCTTATCCCTAAGGGAGGTTGCATAAATTTTCTCTCCCAATGGAGGCCCATCACTCTCTTGGGAACTTGTTATGAGATTTTGTCCAAAGCCATCAATTTGTGTTTGCAGGCCCTTCTTCCAAACCTTATCCATGATACTTTGTACATGGCAGAAGTATATTTGATAACATATTTTCATTTTGGGAAGCTTCTCAGTGGGCTATGTACACGGTGGCCAAAGACTTGCCAATCTACTTCTGGATTTTAAGAAAGCTTACGACAAAGTAGGTTGGGGTTTTTTGGAGGGTACCATTCTACAGTTTGGATTCTAAATACATGGATTAGAGGAGTCTCCTTGTTGTACAAATCAGTCCACAACTAGGTGCTTATTAGAGGAGTAAAGGAGGAGAGGTCTCAGATTTTGAGATCAGTCCGACAAGGATGCCCTCTTGCACCTTTTCCTTAGTTATTTGTGGTTGAAGCAATGAGATTATTTTTTAGAGCTCACCCAGATGTTGTTGGGCTGAGACTCCCCTTGAGAGAGTATGAAGATCTTTTGGATAGTGAGTTGGCTAATGATATTACTTTTTTTTTGGATGCCACTTCACTTAATCTTACCTCATTCAAGGCAGCTTTGGATTCATTCTATTTAGCAACAAGTGCACATATTAACTGGAATAAGTCCAATGGCTTTTGGATTAGTGATCAAGACACTCCATATTTGGGGACAGATTTTGGATTCATTTGGATTTAGAGGGGTGTTTCTACCAGATATTTGGGCTACTAGGTTGGTGTGGGCATCTCTCCCTCACAACAGTATGCCCTTGTGTTGAATAGTATCAGGAGGAAAATCCTTTTTTTTGAGTTCAGGTAGCCTGACCTCGCCTCTAGGATGATGGTGGTCAACTAGATATTGATGGCCATGGCTTGGTCCATATGCTCTTTTTGGTGCCACTCCACGAATTGCATCACTAAGCTCAAAAGGTTGTTAATGGAAGACACCAGAGCTAGGGTGGCTTGGGAGACCTTGATCCTTCCCACACAAAAGGAGGCCTTAATATCATAGACCTAGACTTGTAGAGCACAACTACAACCTCTTTGACAATTCGTAGAAATTCTATACCAAACCTTAAGGCAAATGTGACAACTAATTTCTTCAATGAAACTTGACGACAATTACCTTCATCGACTCACTCTCCATCAATCTCTCTCTCTCTCTCTCTCTCTCTCTCTCTCTCTCTCTCTCTCTCTCTCTCACACACACACACACACACACACACATGGGCCTAGAACCAATAGGCTGGACCTCGCGAAAGGTCTTATTACTTCAAAAATTCTTTGTTACAAATTTCGCAACCAGCAACAGCTGCTGTACATAAATCGTGCAATTCAAATTACAAGAGAGAGAGTGGTTAACCCAGCTCTCCAAGATTTGGTGGGTGCCACATGTCGCCTTCCTAGCTAACTACTAACAAAATTCATGCCATGGGTTTGATCTCTCTAGGTCTTCCAACACCCATGGTCCATCCCTTTGAAGAGGTTCTCCCTCAGCTGCATAGTGAGAGTGCTCTCAACGGAAGCAAGAACGGAAGAGGGAGAGAGAGCGAGAGAGAGAGACAGAGAGCCACACAAGTTTTGGTGGGTGCAGAACCACCCTAATCTTCTTTTTCATTCATTTATATATGTGTTTGAGTATTGTACATAACTGGGGTTAAGGCACAGTGACCTTTAACCCCCACAACCTCCCACTTAAAGGACAATGTGCCTTTAAGGGAGAACAACCAGTGAGCATACTATCCAATGCCCATCAATACACGACAATACTCAAACTGCTGACTAGGTAGACTCTTCGTCAGCATATCTGCAGGGTTATCATCTGTATGAACCTTGACAAGCTCTATGCGCTTGTCCTCAAGTACCTCCCTGATGAAATGATACCTGACCTCAATGTGTTTGGTCTTTGCATGAAAGACCGGATTCCGTGCTAGCTGAATAGCACTCATGGAATCACTATGCAATGTCGGTACACCTGTATGAATCCCCAAATCTCCCACTAGCCGATCAAGCCATATAGCCTCCTTGCAACCCTCTGTGGCTGCAACATACTCAGCCTCTGTGGTAGACAAAGCAATGCACTTCTGTGCACGAGACATCCACGACACTGCACCACCTGCAAAGGTGAACACATAACCGGAAGTGGATCTCCTACTATCCACATGCCCTGCATAGTCTGAATCTGTGTACCCAAGTACACGCATGTCTCCTTTACCAAAGCAAATGCACATCTCCTTGGTACCCTTCATGTACCTCATGATGCACTTAACTGCCTCCCAATGCCTCTTTCCTGGATTAGCCATATACCGGCTAACAACTCCCACTGCAAATGCAATGTCTGGTCTAGTAGCTATCATAGCATACATAAGACTCCCAACTGCTGATGCATAAGGAACCTTGGCCATCATGGCCCTCTCCTCATCTGATTTGGGACTATCTGTATGACTCAGTTTCACATATGGAGGCAATGGAGTACTCACTGCCTTCCCCCCCTCCATATTGAAACGCTGTAATACTTTTGTAACATACTCTCTTTGTGAAAGCCAAAGGAGTTTCCTACTCCGATCACGCGTGATGCGCATACCAAGAATATGACCTGCAAGTCCCAAATCCTTCATATCAAAGGCCTCATGCAACTTGGCCTTTAATGCATCTAGCTCATAAGTATTTTTGCTAGCCAATAGCATATCATCCACATATAGTGCCAGGATTATCAGGCTACTATCCTTAGCCCTTTTAGTATAGAGGCCGTGATCAATTTCACTCCTTCTAAAACCCTGGGACCGAATGAAAGCATCAAACTTCTGATACCATTCTCTAGGCGCTTGCTTAAGACCATAGAGACTCTTCTTCAGCTTGCAAACTAAATGCTCTTTGCCCTTTTCTTCAAAGCCTTCCAGCTGCACCATGTAGATGTCCTCATGCAAATCCCCATGCAAGAAAGCTGTCTTGACATCCATCTGCATAAGCTCCATATCCTCTATTGCCACTAGTCCAAGCATGCATCTAAGTGTGGTCATCTTCACAACCGAAGAGAATATCTCATCAAAGTCCACACCCTTCTCTTGCTTGAACCCTTTAGCAACCAAACGGGCCTTGTACCTAGGCACATCATCACCTGTGACCTTCATTTTGTAGACCCATTTACATGGCAATGCTTTCTTTCCATGTGGCAAAGAAACCAAGTCCCAAGTCTTATTCTTCATAAGTGAACTCATCTCTGATTGCATAGCATACTCCCACTTGCGTTGATCCTCACGCATCATAGCCTCTCTATAGCAAGAAGGCTCCCCGCAATCAGTAAGCATCACATAGTCTACCCCTGGAACAAACCTATCAGGTGGTCTAGACACTCTAGATGATCTTCTCAAGGGCATTTCAGCTTGCTGTCCCACTTGCATATCAGCCACATTTGGCTCATCATTTCCACTAATAGATGATCCATCATCTACCCTTGATTGTATACCTGTGGGAGTACTTGGTGGTACCATTTCTTGCACATTTGGTGCATGGACAGCTTGCTGTCTATCAACATATGCAGGTGGATTCACATCCTGGAAAGTGATTCTCCTCATTTCCACATCCCTCATGGGTGCCTTATGCATCTTCTTCTCATTGAAGACCACATCATGGCTGCGTATGATCTTCTTTGCTTCTGGATCCCAGAGACGATAGCCCATCTCTCCACTTTCACCATAACCCAGAAAGATGCATTTCCTAGACTTAGGATCTAGCTTCTTTCGAAGCTCTTTTGGCACATGTGCATATGCCTCACACCCAAAGATACGCAAATGAGAGTAAGAGGGCTTCTTGCCACTCCATGCTTCTTCAGGAATACCACCATCCAAACTCTTACTAGGTGATCTATTGATCACATGCACTGCAGTCTTCATTGCCTCAGCCCAAAAACCACCAGAAAGACTTGCATTGGAAAGCATGCATTGCAACCTTTCTTGAATGGTACGGTTCATCTTTTCTGCAACTGGATTTTTCTCTGGAGTACGAGGGGATGTGAGCTCCCTCTTAATCCCACGTGTATCACAGAAATGCTGAAAGTCATGAGAGAGATAATCTCCACCATTGTCAGTCCGTAGGCATTTAAGCGTTCTACCTGACTGATTCTCAACCAAGGCCAGCCATTTCTGAAATACCTGGAACACATCACTCTTCCGAGCTATAGCATAAGCCCACACTTTCCTAGTTGCATCATCAATGAATGTCACATAGTATTCAGCCCCGCCTAATGACCGTGTAGGCATGGGACCACATACGTCTGAATGCACCAAATCAAGCATTTCAAACTCTTTCTTTCCCCTTCTTTTATGGGCTGATTTAGTCTGCTTCCCATAGAGACAGTGCTCACAAAATTCAAAATCAGAGAAACTCAAATGCGGTACATAACCCAAACGGCATAAGAGTTTCATTCCATTCTGGCTCATGTGCCCCAACCTGCAATGCCACAAAGAAGTGCTTGGCTGCTCGGTTATTGCAACAACATGATCAAATACCCCTGATACATGTAAGGGATACAAAGTCCCACACTTGGCACCCCTAGCCAAAAGCATAGAGCCCTTTTGAATTTTCCAACTCTGAAAGCCAAAAGTGGTGTGAAAACCAGCATCATCTAGCTGACCCACTGAAATAAGACTCTTGGTCAGCTTAGGCACATGTCTCACATGTTTCAAAACAAATGCAGACCCATTTGCAAAAGAAAACTTTATTTCACCTGCTCCCACTATGTCACATGCATAGTCATTTCCAATATGCCCGCCCCCCTCCCACCCCCTTCCCCCTCCACCCCCTCCCTTCCCCCCCTTCCCCCCCTCCATGGGGCTGGCGGCTGCGGCCGCCAGGCCCCCCCTCCCCCCTTCCCCACCCCGCCAGCCCCCCGCCCCCCCTCCCCCCTTCCCCCCCCACCCCCCTTCCCCCCCTCCTGCGGCTGCCAGCCCCCCCTTCCCCCCCCCGCCAGCCCCCGGCCCCCCTCCCACCCCCTCCCCCTCCACCCCCCCATCCCCCCTTCCCCCCCTCCAGGGGGTCTGGCGGCTCTGGCGGCCGCAGTCACCAGCCCCCCCTTCTCCCCTACCCCCCTTCCCCCTAGAGGGGGGCGCCAGCCCCCGCTCCCCCCTTCCCCCCCTCCACGAGGCTAGCGGCTGCCAGCCCCCCCTCCCCCCCCTGCGAGCCCCCCGCCCCCTTCCCCCCCCTTCCCCCTCCACCCCCCCATCGCCCCTTCCTCCCCTCCCCCCTTCCTCCCCCCCTGTCAGCCCCCCACCCCCTTCCCCCTCCAAGCCCCCCATCCCCCCACTTCCCCCTTGAGGGGGGCGCTAGCCCCCCCCTCCCCCCTTCCCCCCCTCCACAGGGCTGGCAACTGTGGCTGCCAACCCCCCCTCCCCCCTTCCCCCCCGCCAGCCCCCCGCCCCCCCTCCCCCCTTCCCCCCCTCCAGGGGGGGTGGCAACCGCACCCCCCCCTTCCCCTTCCCCCCCTCCATGGGAGGCTGCCCCAGTCCCCCCTTGCCCCCCTCCCCCCCTCCCCCCCTCGATCCCGCCCCCGCCTCTCCCTCCCCTCCTCCTCCCTTCCCTCCCGCCCCTCCATCCTCTCCTTCTCCTCCCCTCCTGGCAGGAACCTTTCTCTCTCTAGTTCCTCTCTCTTCAAATTTTTTAAAAAAAATCTAGACAAAGAATTAATCAAAAAAATTTGCAAGTACCTAGAAAAAGTTTGTAAGTTTGCTCTTTCTTGCTTTCTTGCTCTTCCTTCCTTGCTTTCTTGATCGTCCTTGCTTTCTCAAGCTTCAATGAATGAAATGAGGGGAGAATGAATGAAGAAGGAAGACTATATATAAGAAAAATTAGGTTTTACTCCTCCTTTCCTATTGGCTTTCCATTCCTCGCCTCTCTCCTATTGGCTTTTCATTTATCCCCTCTCCCATTTGCTCCCATTACTCCCAGTCTCCCATTGGACCCCCATCCCTCATCCCAATCTTCCATTAGCCCTCCCCCCATCCATTTCTTCTTCCTCCCCCATTGCCACCACTCCCATCCCACATTTCCACCATGTCCCATACTCCTCCCATTTCCCAAAATCCCATATTTCCCCATCTCACTCTCCTCTTTTTCATCCCTTTTTAACTCCCCTCACTCATTTCACTCCCTTATTATCCTACTCCCCTATTACCTTCCCCTCTCCCATTCCATTCTTCCCTCCCCACTCTCACTTCCACTTCCCATTACTCACTTGCCATTTGAAAACTATTAATATATTATTATACTAGTTTTTATACTTATTATCATACAGCCCTATTATTTCCCTCTCCCATTCCACTCCTCCCTCCTCACTCCCACTTCCACTTCCCATTACTCACTTGCTATACACATTTGCAAACTATTAATATATTATTATATGATTTTTTATACTATTTGCAAACTTACATGTGGCCAAAATCACAGGTGTCAAAGCGATCCTATTGTGGTCATACAACAACTATGCTTTTTTTCAAGGGTATATTTATCCTCATCAACAAGGTTATTTACTCAAGGTATGAAGTGCATAATTTGTGCACTAGGTGTTTACTTTGTTGTATCAAAATTGTTTGCCACACACACACACATATACACATACCGAGAATTTTCTAATATTACCGCATCTACATTTCTCCGATGGGCACAAAACTTTGTACATGCCTCAATCTAGGTCGTATTGACTTGCATACAAAGTGATGCACCCATCCCATAAGTACTTGTTCGGATAACACACCTCCAAACGTATTTTATGACGATTGTGCATAACACTAGGAACAAAATGGTGTATAATGTGAGATCGACTATGCAAAGCATATCCAATGGACACAAGACTTTGCACATTCCTCAACCTAGGCAGTATTGACTTGTGTGCAAAGTGGCATCCCCATCTGATAAGTACTTGTTTGAAAAATACACCTACGATCGTGTTTTTTGACAGTTGTACATGACACCAAGGCCAAAAACGGTATTTAATACTCAATCTACCATGTAAAGCATATCCGATGGGCACAATACTTTGCACGTGCCTCAAAAGCGGTGGTATGGTATTCCATGCAAAGTGAAACGCCCATTCAATAAGTACTTGGTATGATAATATACCTATTAAGAGCATGTTCTTTGACGGATGTGCATAACACTAGGGGGAAAATGGTGTATAATGTGTGATCCCCCATGCAAAGCATAACCGATAGACACAATACTGTGCACGCACATCAACCTAGTTGAAATTGACTTTCTTGCAAAGTGGCTCCACCATCTGACAAGTACTTTTTAGAATATCACACCTAGGACCATGTTTTTTATTGGTTGTTGTCCATGACACTAAGGCAAAAACGCTGATTTATGCTTAATCGACAATGCAACGCATATGCGATCATCACAATACTTTGCACACATCTCAACCTAGGTATTATTAACTTACATGCATGGTGGCATGCCCATCCCATAAGTACTTAGTCAAATAACACATCTAGGACCGCGTTTTTTGACGGTTGTGCATGACACTAAGGCCAAAATAGTGCTTAATGCTTGTTCGACAATGCAAAGCATATCGGATGGGCACAATACTTTGCACACACCTTCAACTAGGTGGAATTGACTTTCACGCAGAGTGGCACGCCCATCCCATAAGTGCTTGATTGGATAACATACCTAGCAGCGTGTTTTTTTATGGATGTGCATGACACTAGAGCAAAAATAGTATTTAATGCTCGATTGACCATGCAAAGGATATCCGATGGGCACAACACTTTTCGTACGCCTAAACCTAGGTGGTATTAAAATGTTCTCAAAGATGCACACCCATCCAATAAGTACTTGGTCATATAACACACCTAAGGGCATGTTTTTTCACGGATGTCCATATCACTAGGGAAAAAATGGTGTATAATGCGTGATCGACCATGCAAAGCATATCCGATGGTGACAATACTTTGCACGCACCTCAATGTAGTTGAAACAGACTTGTGTGCAAAGTGGAGCCCCCATCCTATAAGTACTTATTTGAATAACATGCCTACGGTCGTGTTTTTATATGGTTGTGCATGACACAAGGACAAAAACGGCGTTTTATGCTTGATCGACAATGCAAAGCATATCCGATGGGCACAATACTTTGCATACACCTTCAAATAGGTGGAATTGACTTACATGCAAAGTGGCATTCCCATTGCATGAGTACTTGATCGGATAACACACCTAGCAGTGTGCTTTTTTACGGATGTGCATGACACTAAGGCAAAAATGGTATTTAATGCTTGATCGACCATGCAAAGCATATCCGATGGGCACAATACTTTTCCTATACCTTAACCTAGGTGGTATTGAAATGTTCTCAAAGAGGCACACCCATCCGATAAGTACTTGGTCAGATAACAAACCTAAGGGCATGTTTTTTTGTGGATGTGCATATCACTATGGGAAAAACTTTGTATAATGCGTAATCGACCATGCAGAGCATATCTGATGGTGACAATACTTTGCATGCATCTCAACCTAGTTGAAACGGACTTGCGTGCAAAATTGAGCCCCCATCTGATAAGTACTTATTTGATTAACATACTTAGGACCGTGTTTTTTCATGGTTGTGCATGACACTAAGGCAAAAAGGTGTTTCATGCTTGATCGACAATGCAAAGCATATCCGATGGGCACAATACTTTGCACACACCTTCAACTAGGTGGAATTGACTTACATGCAAAGTGGCATGCCCATCCCATAAGTTCTTGATCGGACAACATACCTAGCAGTGTGTTTTTTTACGGATGTGCATGACACTAGAGGAAAAATAGTATTTAATGCTCGATCAACCATGCAAAGGATATCCGATGCACACAACACTATTTGTATGCCTCAACCTAGGTGGTATTTAAATGTTCTCAAAGAGGCACACCCATCCGATAAGTACTTGGTCAGATAACACACCTAAGGGTGTGTTTTTTGCGGATGTGCATATCACTAGGGAAAAAATGGTGTATAATGCATGATCGACCATGCAAAGCATATCCGATGGTGACAATAATTTGCATGCACCTCAACTTAGTTGAAACGGACTTGCTTGCAAAGTGGAGCCCCCATCTGATAACTACTTGTTTGAATAACACACCTAGGACCATGTTTTTATATGGTTGTGCATGACACTAAGGCAAAAATGGTGTTTTATGCTTGATCGACAATGCAAAGCATATCCAATGGGCACAATACCTTGCACACACCTTCAACTAGGTGGAATTGACTTACATGCAAAGTGGCATTCCCATCGCATAAGTGCTTGATCGGATAACATACCTAGCAGCGTGTTTTTTTACGGATGTGCATGACACTAAGGCAAAAATGGTATTTAATGCTCAATCGAACATGCAAAGCATATCCAATGGGCACAATACTTTTCCTCTCGGGGGGGTCACTCATCATATGTAACCCTATCACGTGAGTTCAACAGAAGGATATTTTTTATTTCTAAAATTTACAGAAATAAATATACATAAGGGACTATTTAAAATAGCTTTGGAAAAAATTTACAGATTTGTATAGAAAAGGGGTACATTTTATTAATGAAAAAATTTACAGATAAGGGATTTTAAATATAGGCCTTGAACGCACGTGATATAGAGGGTTTATACATAGTGACCCCCCGTGAGCTTTTCCTATACCTTAACCAAGGTGGTATTGAAATGTTCTCAAAGAGGCACACCCATCCGATAAGTACTTGGTCAGATAGCATACCTAAGAGCATGTTCTTTTGCGGATGTGCATATCACTATGGGAAAAATGTTGTATAATGCGTAATCGACCATGCACAGCATATCCGATGCTGACAATACTTTGCACGCATCTCAATGTAGTTGAAATGGACTTGTGTGTGAAGTGGAGCCCCCATCCGATAAGTACTTGTTTGATTAACACACTTAGGACCATGTTTTTTCATGGTTGTGCATGACAGTAAGGCAAAAGTGGTGTTTTATGATTGATCGACAATGCAAATCATATCCGATGGGCACAATACTTTGCACACACCTTCAACTGGGTGGAATTGACTTACATGCAAAGTGACACACCCATCCCATAAGTGCTTGATCGGATAACATACCTAGCAGCGTGTTTTTTTTACGGATGTGCATGACAATAGAGCAAAAATAGTATTTAATGGTCGATCGACCATGCAAAGGATATCGGATGGGCACAATACTTTTCCTACACTGCAACCTAGATGGTATTGAAATGTTCTCAAAGAGGCACACCCATCCGATAAGTACTTTGTCAAATAACACACCTAAGGGCGTGTTTTTTTATGGATGTGCATACCACTAGGGAAAGCCTTCTAGTGGATGTCGTAGAGGTGTTTCATGGAGCATCATCCTCACCCTACACAACCGTTATGGATGAATGCCATGTGTTAAGTGGATGGACATCATATATAAGGAGAGATAAAATTGCATTCTTGGATTTTTATCTTGAATGGTTGGAAGTTTTTGTGTGGAGCACATCTACAATAATAAAAGTGGAAAATTTTATTGCCACTTGTTTTGGATGCCATACTAGCTCAGGAGTGTAAGAAAACAGACTTCACATCGGAATTAAAGCCCATTTTCTTTAAGGACCTACAAATCGGGATTTGTATTTGGACCTCAGCACGTCCAACACAATAATTCTAGATAACTCATTGTACCAACTTCATCCAAATCCATCTGGCACATGGCACATACTTCCAAAGTTTGAGCTACAGGATTCACATGAAATACAGTCATCCCTGATAGAGTAAGAACACCCATGGCTCTTTGTTTGGCTCTAGTGCTAAGATTTCCAAGCATACATAGCCCAATTCAATCATGACTTGCTCCACGATGAGGAGTCCATTGAGAGTTTAGAATTCATTTGTAAGAAAAGGAAAGGGCTAACAAAAATGAAAAAATCTTGGGGTTAAGTTCTCCCTTTTATTTAATGATGTTATCCTATGTACCATTACGCATTATCTTATAGACAAATTTCCCTTTGGGTCAACTTCTAAAATGTTGGTTCATGAAACAATGTACATGAGTGAGATTAGTACTTTTGGTCCAATTTGTGTAAACATTGTGCTGATTGTGTTAAATATTTTTATAGATTGCATTGAATACACTACACATTGATATTTGTGAGGAACTTTTGCACACAAGCCTTCTTACATCTAAGGTTGCATTCCTTACAATACAATATATTTGAGTTTATTGCTTGTTAGAATTTGGTGGATACAAGTTGTCTCGGAGGTCTAAACTTTTATAGGTCTACAAATGTCAATAAACCTTAAGTTCAACCCTACAATGCCTAAAATAACATTTTAGCTATGGACTCCATGGAGTTTACTTAACTAAAGAGGACTTTCCCATAAAACTACTCCATTTTTGTGCCTCCTAGCTTCTAAGAAAGGAGGTAAGTAGGGCATGTTTGCAAGTATGTGAACCGATGTTTTGAGTGGTGCTCTCTATTCAATAGATAGTCTTGTGGCATTTTCTTACAAACATCTTTCTTTGGTCTGCATGATCTTTTTTGTGGCAGAGACAATATCATGGGGAAAATGTTGTTGGGGATTCATCTTCCTTTCTATTTTTCGTAGCGATGGAATCAAAGAGGATGCTGAAGGACTTTAACGATGTAGCTACTGATTATATGAAATCCAATTTCTAAAATGCTTGTTGGTAGATGTGAGATTAATTATATTTTCCTTGCTTAAATGTCAGATTCCTTGTTGAGTAGGGGTTACTATTTTAAATTAGAATCCTTACTATTTTAAAAAATATAGTTTTAAATAAAACATTCCTTACCCTAGCAAAGGAATACTATCTGGAAATCAAGACACCCACTGGAAAGTGCTGCATATTCATTTCAAAAATAGCTATATATAATCATTATCCCTTATGCAGAGATAAGGCAAATAGAGATTCTCAAAACCCATTACCAAAACAAAAAACAATCCTTGCTGTTTATGTGGTGTATGAAGAGCTAATTGTTACATGCTAACATCAAAGGGCATGTTGTTGCATATGGCTTCATATGTCTCTAGAGTGATACACTACAAGGCATAGGCCATTTTCCGACGGAAATACCGACGCTTTTTACATTAAAATTTTTTTTTTTCACGAGCGCAAACGTCACTATAAGTGTCGCTAAAAGCGTCGAAAAAGGACCGTCGCTATAAACCATCGCTATATAGCGACACTAGCAAATGTCGCTATATAGCAACAATGAAAACGTTGCTATATAGTGACACTGTTAATCGTCGCTATATAGCGACACTGGTAAACATCGCTATATAGCGACGATTAACAGAAGTTAAAAAAAATGGTTAGTGGGGCTAAACAAGGCTTCCGTTTGGCCCTGTTTAGCCCCACTAATCCCTTTTTTTTTTTTGGTAATTTCCCTTGCTTGCAGGGTGATACTGTGAAGATAGTGGGAGAGAGGGAAGGAGTCTCACTTGCGGCTTTCTCACAATCACAAATGGGGGAATACACACAAAGGTGGAGGCTGAAAACAGTTTTCCTCTTCTTAGTTGTAAAAGCCAAAAGAACTCAAGTACAAAGAAATAGAAGAACCCTATATGTGGGTCTCAAACCAAACTCAACTAACTAAGGTGGCATACTAACTGAGCCACAAACTATAGTAGATAAGGATAGCTGTCATCCAGCTATTATTCGTGGGCGGTGTACCAACTGCATCTCCAGCTAACAAGTCGGTGACATAAATATACAACGGTCACCCTGGCATATCTCGAGTGGAGCTCGATATCTCAACACTCCCCCTCGAGCTCAATCCCAAATCCTGCACACCAAGCAGGTCTCTGAACTTGCGCAGCTTCTCTGCGCCCAATGCTTTCATGAATATGTCAGCTACTTGATCCTCTGTGCTGACATAAACTAGATCAATAAGACCTAGTAAAACCTTCTCCCGCACATAGTGATAATGCACCTCAATGTGCTTTGTTCTGGCATGAAAGACTGGGTTCTTTGCCAAGTGTATACTACTCATGTTGTCACAATAAATGACAACCGGCCCATCTGTAGACTGATGCATATCATAGAGTAGCTTATGCAACCAAGCTACCTCACATGCAGCCATTGCTACACCCCTGTACTCAGCCTCTGTGCTCGACAAGGCAACTGTAGGCTGTTTCTTGCTGCTCCAAGTGACTGCAGCACTCCCAAAAGAGAACACATATCCACTGGTAGATCGTCTATCAGAAATGCTACCAGCCCAATCAGCATCAGTGTATCCATGCAACTATATCTGAACCCCAGCCTCATAAAATAGTCCATACTGCAATGTGGACTTCACATACCTGAGTATGCGTCTAGCCGCATCCAAATTTTCACATGAAGGATATCTTCATCACTATCACCTGTGATGATCAAATCATCAACATAAATGACCAGCAGCATAATCCCTTTCTCTGTTTTTCTCACATAGAGTGAGAAATCTGCCTTGGAAATCTGAAAGCCAATAGTGACAAGATACTGTCCTATCTTGTCAGACCACGCTCTAGGTGCTTGCTTCAAGCCATACAAGGCTTTCTTCAACCTGCAAACAAACTCAGGATGAGTAGCATGAACATAACCTGCTGGCTGCTCCATAAAGACCTCTTCTTGCAAATCACCATGCAAGAAGGCATTCTTTACATCCATCTGATGTAAAGACCATCCCTTTGATGCAGCCATAGCAATGGCTGCTCTTACGGTTACCATCCTTGCAACCGGGCTGAAAGTTTCTTCATAATCAATGCCATATGTCTGTGCATACCCCTTGACAACTAATCTTGCCTTGTATCTATTCACAGAACCATCTACATTGTGCTTGATCTTATAAACCCACTTACAACCAATTGCATTCTTGCCTTTAGGCAAAGGCACCAATTCCCATGTAGCATTAGCATCCAAGGCATCCATTTCTTCATCCATGGCTTTCTCCCATTTTTCATTTCCCATGGCTTGCTCAAAAGAAGTGGGTTCTGGTTCCTGTATCACTTTGACCATATAGGCATAGTGAATGGCTGTAAATCCATCATATTTCAGCCTATCCACAGGATACCTAACCCTAGTAGACCTGCGCAAAATAGGATCACTTCCAGGTGCTCTCAAAACATCCCTGGTCTTCCTTACTCCAGGTGTAACAACAGAAGGAATACCCAACTCATCATCAATGCTCTGTTCTGAGCCACTAGATTCACCATCCACATAAGAGTGACCTGCATTCACATCAAACATGGGCTGATCTACCTTCTCTTTTCCTTTTCGTGATACCTGCGTACCACTATCTGCATTGCTTTGAGGAGATTCTGCTGATCTCAATCTACCTGTCCATGGTGAAGTATGTGAACCACTGCTAGAGGACACTACAGGTCCACTGATATTTTGTGATTGCTGCTGTGAATTCTGTGCAGCAATACCATTTTGTGCATCTACATCAATCATCACATTTACTGGTTTATACCAGCTGCTCATCTCATCAAAAACAACATCTCTGCTCACTGTGAACTTACGTGTAGAAGGGTTATAGCATCTATACCCTTTCTGCTGCAGAGAATAACTAATAAAGATGAACTTCTCACCTTTTGGATCCAACTTGGACCTCAACTCATCTGGCACATGGACATAGGCAATGCAACCAAAAATCTTCAAATGAGAAATATCTGGTTTCCTACTAGTATACATCTCCTCTGGCGTCATGCCATGTATTGCTGCAGTGGGGGTCCTGTTCATTATATAGACTGCTGTAGCAACTGCTTCAGCCCAATAATAATCTGGTAGATCTTTTTCATTTAGCATAGCCCGAGATACCTCTCCAATATGCCTGTTTTTTCTTTCTGCAATTCCATTTTGCTGTGGGGTATGACTGCATGAATATTGCTGCTTTATACCATGCTCCTGCAAGAACCTTGCAAACTCATTTGAGAGGTACTCTCCCCCTCCATCTGACCTTAGGCATTTTATTTGCAAGCCTGTTTCTTTTTCAACCATAGCTTTGAAAGCTTTGAAGTGCCCAAACACTTCACTTTTCTTTTTCATAAAATACACCCACAGTTTTCTGCTGAAGTCATCAATAAATGTGACAAAATAGTGACAGCCTCCAATAGATGCAGCTTTTGTAGTCCACACATCAGAGTGGATTAATTCCAATGGCTTTTTACTCTCTTGAACATGCCTAGGAAAAGGTTTCCTTGCCTGTTTCCCAAATTGACAGGCTTCACAAACCTTGTGCATTTCTGCAACCTTGAATTTAGGCAATCCTGCAACAATATTTTGGGCTTGCATTGATTTTAGTCGCTGTATATTAACATGACCAATGCATTTGTGCCAGATATCAATATCTGCAACTACACCGGTCCCATGTGCAAACATTGCTGCACTCAATTCAGGCATGTCTGCATCCAACGTAAACATCCTGCCCTTCTTCTTTCCTTTTGCTATCAAGCGACCGTTATTTTTCATATCCTCAACAAAGCATCCATGAGGATTAAATCTAACCTGCAAGCCCTGCTCAACCATTTGACCAACAGAAACCAGGTTCTTGGTGATGTTCGGGACATGAAATACATCCGACAAGTATTTCTTTTTCCCATCCTGCATAGACAAAGGAATTTTGCCAATCTGCACAATAGGATGTGCAGTATCATCACCAGTCTCCAAAAATCCTAGTTTTTCCATTTTTCTTGCATCCTGCATCCATTCAGCGTGACCTGTCATGTGGTTTGACGCACCCGAGTCAACATACCACACATCATTGCTTTCTTGTGCACTTGTTACAGAATTTGTCATATGCTGCACCATAAACAAATGCTCATTTCTGTCATCGCCCTGTCTACTAGAGGATGCATAATTGCCTTGCTGCAATTTTCCACTCATACTGTCATTCTGCTTTTTGTAGCAGTCTTTAGCCATATGACCCATTTTGCCACAATAGTAGCATTCAACATTGCTGTTTGCATTTTGGCTTCTCTGCCATCCACCACGGCCTCTTTGGCTCCCCCTGCCTCTAGAGTTACCACGTCCTCCTGCATAGGACTAGTTTTCTTGCGTTTGCTGCATATTCTGATTTCTACCATGGCCTGCAGATCGGCCTCCTCTACCTCTGCCTCTACCTCTGCCAGCATTTGAGTAGAAGACAGTTTCTTTTGAAGTTCCTGCTGAAGAATATGCACCCACATTTCTCTGCTCTTCAGAAATTAGAAGAGCAATCAACTCCTCAAAATCAGGAAAGTTTTCACGGACGGCAATGGATGTCCGGAACTGTGCATAATCCTTTCCTAGACCATTCAAGGTCACAGAAACCAAATCATCATCATCCACTGGCGACCCAATGGAAGCAAGTGCATCTGCAATTTTCTTCACTTTCATGTGGTAGTCATTTATGCTCAAATTTTCTCTCTGCACATTGTGCAACTCCTGTTTGAGTTGCATTTTCCTGGCTTGCATATTTGTGCTATACATTTTTGCCAAAGTATCCCATGCCTCCTTTGGCGTATTTGCATCCTGAATATGCACAATCATGGAGTCCGAAATACTGATAGATAGCCAGTACATAACTTTCCTGGCTTTCTCATGCCATCCTTTGAATGCCTGCATTTCCTGTTGACTGGGAACATTAGGAAGAACAGGTTCTTCTTCATTTCCTGTAATGAATTCCCAATAGCCTTTTCCCATCAAGAAATTCGTCATTCTAAACTTCCATGCCTGGAAGTTGTTCTTGTCAAACTTTTCACTGACAATCTGTGAAAGAGAATCAGATGCCATTACAGAACACTGCAAAATATTCTGTCACTGCAAAAAACACAGCTTTTGCCTCACACGGGCAGATCTGCAAAACCGACGAGAGTGGTATTTCACCACACAGTCACTTCCTAGTGACGATTTTGCATCAACAGGCAATAGGCATGAATCTGCAACTCCCAATATCTCTGCACACAGGCATACGATGCAATTTCTGCGGCACCTTTCCACCGACTAGCCGCGCAGTGGTCGCACAGCAAAAAACAAGGCCTTTTTCTGAGTGCCTGCGAAGAACTTCCGCCTTCAAAACGGGCCCCGAAACTGCGCTCTCGCCACACCGTGAAGGGCGTCTCAATCTGAAACAGTGCACTCCTGCACTTCTGGCTGTGCTACCTGCAGAGATTTGCTCCCAAACTCGAAATAGGAAAGCAACACTGGTCCTCTTACCAGGACACCACGAACTTGGCTTGCTTTCTTGAGCTCCTTACCATGAACAAGGCTCTGATACCATGTGAAGATAGTGGGAGAGAGGGAAGGAGTCTCACTTGCGGCTTTCTCACAATCACAAATGGGGGAATACACACAAAGGTGGAGGCTGAAAACAGTTTTCCTCTTCTTAGTTGTAAAAGCCAAAAGAACTCAAGTACAAAGAAATAGAAGAACCCTATATGTGGGTCTCAAACCAAACTCAACTAACTAAGGTGGCATACTAACTGAGCCACAAACTATAGTAGATAAGGATAGCTGTCATCCAGCTATTATTCATGGGCGGTGTACCAACCGCATCTCCAGCTAACAAGTCGGTGACATAAGTACACAACGGTCACCCTGGCATATCTCGAGTGGAGCTCGATATCTCAACAGATACAAAATTGTTCTTGTGAAATGATGAGTAATAAATGCATATACGTGTCGGACATATACAACAGTGTTTGTAACAAAATTACCCTTTTGAAAGGGCGATACAAAATTGCTCAAACGAGTGGATATATAAAATGCTACTACCACTACTACTCATCCGAATCCGAATCATCTTCATCTTGTTGGCATGTTCCTTGGTCCTCGACACCTGTGTCTTCTCCCTCGTCCTCGCCACCTACGTCTGATCCTTAGCCCTGTTGATCGCTCGCCTCTGATGATGGGACGCTTGAGCTTTGACCCTAAGAGTAAACCATATAAATCAAAAATTAGATTGGAACTTAAATTAAAAAGTGAGATTACATGTAGGAGTAAACTTATACCGCGTGCAAGCAGCCACCTCAGCCCAATCGACCGTCACTCCCATTGCCTCTTGCTCAATGAACCACGGCTTTGTTCCTATCCAAAATGCGCGTCGCGTCTCTGTATTTGTAGGAAGACGGCCCATCGCAACTTGCTGTGGATCCAATTTACGAGAGTTAGAGTTAGCTAAAGTATGTAAGTAAAACAAATAGAACAATATATTAAATGAGAAGAAGTAGACTTACCACGATTGCCTCGAACGCATACCGTCCGCCTGCACCAAAGTGCGAAGTACCTACGACGTCCAGCCTCTCTTCACAGCCCTCCTCTGACCCTCAAACATTTCGGGATGGTCCCTATGTTGCTTCTTGAAGTACTTCCAATCAGCTTTGTCTGCCCAGCTGGGTTTAGCCAACCCCTTTGTGATGGAAGTACACAAGGTTGATCTACGATGCTTCAGGACCAAACCCATGCGCTCTCGCATATAATTGTCATTAAAAACTCCACATTTGGCAGATTAGGGTATCTTTGTTTTAACTCATCGATCACCACCTGCTGCTTTTGGGCATCTTGATACCACCAATCAGTATTTATGCCGCTCTTTAAGTGATGACTCATCAACCGTCTCATGGTGGCCATCACTGCTTTGCCCTTTTTATCTTCTATTATCTCTCCGGTAGATGTGATTTGATAGAAGAGATCCCCTAATGAGTAAGGGGGACTGACGGTAGTAGAGTCTGAAGGAGTGGAAGCTGCGCGAGCGCTTACGGAGCGAGGAATAGCAGTGGGACTAGGAGAGGGAAAGGGACCTGTCTGATACTGTGTCTCTGGAGCGTGAGTGTGCTGACTCGTCTACATCTCCCGAGTCAGCACAACATGAGCCGCCCATCCTACTCTTCCTTCCCTTGCGAGAGGCATGCACAAGTGATGATCCCGCGGTCGAAGGGGCGCGAGGGGATGGCTGGGCAGTACATCCACCCGTCGGTGTAGGGGAAGGAATTGCTGAGGTCCTCTGAGAGAGCAGAGAGAAGAATCTCACTGCCTCCTCATCGCTCATCTGTGCTACAAACTCGTCGGGACTCCCGACAAAGCCATGCGCGGCTAGCAAAGGAGTTTCCCAAGGGGTAGTCGCAGTGCTACGTGGAAGAGGAGTCGGACCAGGGGTAGTCGTAGTGCTAGGTCCGAGAGGAGTTAGTCCTCGGGGTAGTCACCTGAGAGGAATCAAAGTCCTCTAGAGCATATAGATCGTGAGCTCTCCTCCTACGAGGCTATCCGTACTCGTCGGATGAGCGATGTGATCCCATGTCTAACATAGACACAAACACGAAAACAAAAAACAAACATAAGCATAGGCATAGGCATAGGCATAGGCAAGAAGAAAGAAGAGGGAAAGGAAAGAAGAGGGAAAGGAAAGAGGGAAAGAAGATGGAAAGGAAAGAAAAGGGAAAGGAAAGAGAAGAGGAAGAAAAGGGAAATAGAGGATAAGCTCATGCTTATGCTTATGCGGAAATAGAGAATGAGAGAAGGGGGAAATAGAGAAGGGGAAAGAGATGAGGGGTAATGAGAGAAGCATAAGCATAAGCTTATGTGGACATAGAGAATGAGAGAAGCATAAGCTCATGCTTATGCTTCTCTCATTCTCTATTTCCGCATAAGCTCATGCATAAGCATAAGCTTATGCGGAAATAGAGAATGAGCTTATGCGGAAATAGAGAATGAGCTTATGCGGAAATAGAGAATGAGAGAAGCTTCTCTCATTCTCTATTTCCGCGTAAGCTCATGCATAAGAGAAAGCTTGTGCAGAAATAGAGAAATAAAGAAGGGGGAAAGCTTATGCAAATGAGAGAATGGGGAAAGAGATGAGGAGGAATGAGAGAAGCATAAGCATAAGCTTATGCAGAAATAGAGAATGAGCTTATGCGGAAATAGAGAAGGAGAGAAGCATAAGCTTATTCTCTATTATGCTTCTCTCCTTCTCTATTTCCGCATAAGCATAAGCATGAGCTTATGTGAAAATAGAGAAGGAGAGAAGGGGGAAATGAGAGAAGGGGGAAATAAAGTGGGAAATAGAGAATGAGAGAAGCATAAGCGTAAACATGAGAGAGCATGCGGAAACTTAAGCATAAGCTCATGCTCATGCGGAAATAGAGAAGGAGCTTATGCGGAAATAGAGAATGAGTTTCCGCATAAGCTTCTCTCATTCTCTATTTCCGCATAAGCTCATGCATAAGCATGAGCTCATGCTTATGCTTCTCTCATTCTCTATTTCCGCATAAGCTCATGCATAAGCATAAGCTTATGCGGAAATAGAGAATGAGCTTATGCGGAAATAGAGAATGAGAGAAGCTTCTCTCATTCTCTATTTCCACATAAGCTCATGCATAAGAGAAAGCTTGTGCGGAAATAGAGAAATGAACAAGGGGGAAAGCTTATGCGAATGAGAGAAGGGGGAAAGAGATGAGGGGGAAATGAGAGAAGAGGGAAATAGAGTGGGAAATAGAGAATGAGCTTATGCAAAAATAGAGAATGAGATCCGCATAAGCTTCTCTCTCATTCTCTATTTCCGCATAAGCTCATGCATAAGCATAATCTTATGCGAAAACTTAAGCATAAGCTCATGCTCATATGCTTATGCTTAAGCATAAGAGAAGCATAAGCTCATGCTTATGCTCATGCAGAAATAGAGAAGGAGCTTATGCGGAAATAGCTCGGGGGGGTCACTATGTATAAACCCTCTATATCACGTGCGTTCAAGGCCTATATTTAAAGTCCCTTATCTGTAAAAAATTTCATTAATAAAATGTACCCCTTTTCTATACAAATCTGTAAATTTTTTCCAAAACTATTTTAAATAGTCCCTTATGTATATTTATTTCTATAAATTTTAGAAATTAAAAAAATCCTTCTGTTGAACTCACGTGATAGGGTTACATATGATGAGTGACCCCTCCAAGGGAAATAGAGAATGAGTTTCCACATAAGCTTCTCTCATTCTCTATTTCTACATAAGCTCATGCATGAGCTTATGCGGAAACTTAAGCATAAGCTCATGCTCATGCATGAGCATAAGCATAAGCATAAGCATAAGCTCATGCTTATGCTCATGCGGAAATAGAGAAGGAGCTTATGCGGAAATAGAGAATGAGTTTCCGCATAAGCTTCTCTCATTCTCTATTTCTGCATAAGCTCATGCATACACATGAGCTTATGCGGAAACTTAAGCATAAGCTCATGCTCATGCATGAGCATAAGCATGAGCTTATGCTTATGCTTATGCTAAGCATAAGCTCATGCTTATGCTCATGTAGAAATAAAGAAGGAGCTTATGCGGAAATAGAGAATGAGTTTACACATAAGCTTCTCTCGTTCTCTATTCCCGCATAAGCTCATGAGCTTATGCGGAATAGAGATGAGCTTATGCAGAAATAGAGAATGAGAGAAGCATAAGCATGATCTTATGCTTCTCTCATTCTCTATTTCTGCATAAGCTCATGCATAAATAAATAGAGAATGAGCTTATGCGGAAATAGAGAATGAGAGAAGCATAAGCTTCTCTCATTTTCTATTTCCGCATAAGCTCATGCTTATGCATAAGCTTAACCTTCCTTTTTTTAGTGGAACACTTTTGAGTAATTTAAATGACATGTCTTCTGTGAGAGCACCTCTAAGACCATTGATAGTGAGTGCTCATAAGATTCTACTAAAAAATTTAGAAGCATTATGCACATCTCATCTTAAGTGATATAGGTACTAATGGATGAAAAGTGATTAGCAAGTGTCCCTAGCCCTTGATCTTGGTGATATGAGCTACAATTAAATCTCCATTTGCCTTCTTCATGGTGATAAATCGCCATTGATGGTACATCCTTTTGAGCTTGTCTCATACAAAGATATCCCATGCTCATTTTTGTGGCATTGACTTAACGAACTTGAATGCTTTAAAGGATGTATAAATACTTTTTCTTGCCCTACATTCCTTGGGAAGACTAATTCACAATGATCCCCCTCCCCTATGAAAAATGGAAAAATATAGAAAATATTGTATTTTTCTTCTAATGGTATGATTTCACACCACCATAAAGTTAACAAGTCTATTTGAACTAATTATAGAGTGTTCACATAAAATTTGCAAACTATATACAATAAACCTCCAAAATTTTCATTCACACAAAAGTTAACCGAGTAAGTTTTGGAGAAAATTGTTTTCTCTGAACACTCAAGAGGTGGTTCAAGAGGTAGACATAATATAGTGGATTGGCATTTATTATAAAATGTTAACGTATGCACATGCCTTTCGAAGTAGAAGCAGGACATACGACACTATTTGGATGGTATGCATCTCCAAAACATGCCTTTGAAGTAAAAGCAGGATATGCAACGTTTGCATGCCTTTGAAGTAAAAGCAGGAAATATAATGGCTCAATGCTGACCAAGAAGCCAGCAAACAACCGGATTACGATTACGTTGAAAATCTGCAAAGGAACAATTTAACGTTTTGAAGCTGGGATCGGGATCAAAGCCAACAACGCTTCGAGTTGTGCCCCCGCAGCCAACCAGCGTGAGCAGATGGGGGAATGGTGCCAACACACCTACAATCAATGCCGCCGGCCTCGCTACGGTTCCCGTTCGGCTCTGCATTCACAGCCCTACTTTCATTACAGGTGCTAGAACTGCTCCTAAATCAGGACACAGACGTTTTAATTCAAGTTATGTACCTCGACGGTCTTGCTCGTCTCGTTGAATTCTCTATATTGAATAAATTTGCCTAGGGGATGGAAACTTACGTCGATTCCAGAAACATATAAGAAAGTAGACATCAATTTGCCTAGGGGATGGAAACTTACGTCGAAAAGCCGGGCAAGAGCCTCGAAAGTCTGAGGGGCGGGTTTTATGAGCTCATAAGCAAGCTCCGGTGCGGAGTTCTTGATCAGCCACTTGACAATCTCTGTGATTGCGTCTTCGGGCAGGGCGGGAACATGAGTTGGTGGTAGCCCGTTCTCCAGCTGTGTGATGGCAGCCTCGTCCAAAACGTGCCCACAAATCGTGAAGGCGTTCTCAGTTGTAGCTGCCCAGCAGCTGTATTGGCCAGTTTGCGTTGAAAGCTGGTACCTGGACATTTGTTGAACTGTCATACCGTGCCATGCCATGATGATACGGGCAGCGAAACCGGGTGTCTCTAGGCTCAAAAGGTTCTCGAGACTAAATTGGTCACGTAATCGAGTGTCCAAACTCGTTTGAAATGGCGCTACGCAACGTCTGAAAATTCACAGCAACAAACCGATGAGTAAGAGAATACTGTCAACGAAAAGAGGTTTTCTGTAGAAAAAATAGCGCAGCAGCAAACAGCAGCAATGATAGATGGAGCAGGTGTGCTTGGAAGATTGAAAGCAGGCAGAGAGAGAGAGAGAGAGAGAGAGACACACACACACACACTCACTTCTGAAGCTTGGGCAATTTCTGTGTGTTACTTTGACGTTGCTTTAAGGTGCACCCTTGGCTTCAATTTTCCCCAAAAAAAACACGCTTTGGGTCCTTGCCTCCACGTGATGGCCTAGACTTTTTCTTCACGTGGCCTAGACATTTTCTTCCCTTGGTTATTTGAACATTGAATGGACGAGCCTTCTCGTAACCGATGCCAAAAAAAAAAAACACTTCTTCTTAATCTTACACATAGTGGGTTAATTTGTTGGTTTTTGAAACTGTAGGCGAAATCTATTGATTTTTTGCCATTCTAGAATTAAAAAACACACTAAACGTGGGTTTTTTAAGTTACCCATAAATAATGGTACGGTTTGAACTTGTTGTTGGCTTTTTCCTCTAATTAATGGCCAAGAGTTTTTCTTAGCTTGGTTCCGATGAGCCGCTCACAATCTACCTTATAATAATGGTAAGCTTTCAACTACATTTATTGTTGAGGTTCATGCATCCATCACTTGAAATTATATAACTTTTCCAACAAGTTATTTTTGTAGATACTTTATTTTCTTATCACTTCGACAATAGATCTTGCAAATTTTCAATCTATAAGTTGAGGATCTCTTTAAGCCCTTATAAGATGCACATTAATGACTACTCTTTACTACTACCATGTTCTCCCATAATCTCATGAATCCATTTGATCTTCCCCTTCCTTGCCTTTAAGAGGGCCAACATGTAAATCCCTTTAATATTGCTACCTAACTTCAGCCCAATCTGACTACATAAAGGGTGGTCACTTTGTGCAACATCTAAGACAGCAATCGGTTCATTGATAGAACAAACTTTTAGTTTAGGGGACTTACAGTCAAGAGAGGGTTTTTAAAATATTTTTCTATAATTATGGTATGTATATGTATGGAGGGTACTTTGAGATCAAAATTGCAACATTTACATATGAAAGAGGATAAAATAATTATACAAAAAACATCAATGTCTAAATATAGGGATTTATTCCAAATTCGTGCTAGATACAATGTCCATCTCATGGCTCAGTAAGAAGCAGCCCACTATAGCACTTTCCTCAACGGAGGCAAAGTACCAATCTATGTGTATGGCATCATGTGAGTCTTTATGCCTCAACTAGATTCTTGAAGACATGAAGACCTTCCAAATCTCTTCCAAAGTGATGAAGCAACAGAGATCTATTTTGACAATCAAAGCTACATAGCGGTTGTAAAGAACCTTGTGTTCCATGTGAGTCTATATGGCTCAATTAGATTGAGATTAGATTTTGGAAGATACAAAGGTCTCTCAAAGTGATGAAGCAGTGGAGATCTATTGTGATGATCAAAGCTATATATTGATTGCAAAGAACCTATGTTCCATGGAAAAATGAAGCACATCGAGGTAGGCTTACCACTTTATTAAGGAGCTAATCAAGGATGGGTTGACAGAGTTGATTTGTTACCTAACATGAGCCTAACATAGGAGAACATCATTGATATTTTAACCAAGGCTTTGTCTCATGAACAAGTGGAACATCTCGTTTGACAGTTTGGGATAGGCCCACATTGAATCAGTGAGAGGGAGTGTTCGATACCACTACCTCACATATGAACCTTGATATGAGTAGGACAAATAGGCAAATAATAGAACAAGCTAGATTTGGAATTCTCATTGAAGCCAGATTTTGGATGGTAGCTTAGACAAGATTCTATGTGTATCCTAGATAAGATTCTAGACAAGATTTTTCAAGTATCTGAGATAAGATTCTAGATAGGATTCTTGAACATGTTCTGAAGTGTAGGATTCTTGAGCCACTACAAGGCCACCTTCAACCATTACAAGGCCATCTGGAGCAACCACATGGATCCCATTGAACCCCTCATTGGCAACGTGTAGCATCCACATCATCTTTCCATTGTTGCAACTAGAGAGCTAATTTATATGTTGATTGGTACAAAAGGATTGAAGCTCTTGGAGACCCATGTGCATTCAAGAAATTAGCTTTAGTGTGAACCTCTTGTGTTTTAGAACTCAAGTATTATTATATGTGCATCATCATTTGCCTATTTTGTTGCAGTATAGGTCATAGTAGGATTTGAGAGAGGATATTGAGATCTAAGCCCTCAAAAATATTTTTTACTTTGTAGATTTGGGATTAGGTTATTTTTTCTAAGAAAATGATGATTCTTGTAAGGCATGTTCAATATGATAGTGTAATAAGGGACATTATTGTTCCACCTATTCTAGAGAAGTTTCTCAACTCATGCTAGGAAGAACTTCACACTTTCCACCAAGGAAGTATGGTGACTCTTGGTACAATATTGACAAACATTGGATAAATTATAACAGCCAGACCAAAGGTTCACATGGGATTTCCATATCTATTGATTGAGGGACATAGCTTGGGAATCAACTTATTGCAAGCATGTAGCCATAGGGGAAGAGTTATTTATTAAATAAGACTTCACTGTAGGTTCATGCCTATTTTATACAAGCTTGTTACATTTGTTTGCTATACTATTTCAAGTACAACTTGTATTCTCTGATGTTTTATGCATGACCTTGCCTTTTAGTTCAAGGTGAATTAAATTCTCAATCAATGAACAATTTATTCTCAAAGTGAGTTAAGGATGAATGTGCATAATGTACCTTTAATAAGATGAGCATTAGACTTAAGGGAAATTCTATTCATGTTAGAGAAGGAAGTATAGCTGCAATCTTGAAAACAATTTATCAAATACATTCTAGGTGCATAAACAAAAAAACATGAACATTTAAAGAATGTGATGTACTTAAAACAATGTAGTATGATCAATGCAATATGTGATAACCATAAAGGGATATTATTATAAAACCAAACTTTTTTCAAAGTCATGTAACGTTTTCATGTGCTACCCAACTTTCAAGGTGTAAAGACATATTTGAAGCTCTTTTAGTGCACAACACAATCATGCTACTTTGACTAACTTTTACTCATGCCATATTGTTAAATTCATCTCATACTCAAATTTTTCATAGGTACTCTTACTAAAGGGAGTTGTGTCCTAGGGCACACATTCCCACCAACTTGAAGGACTAACATGATGGTGAACTAATACAGGGAATCAATCATGTGGCATTTAAACCATCCCCTTGATTTGGCCCACACGTGCAAACTATCACTCCAGTGAATATGGGCTGCCAGCTCCTCATTATTACACCTAGATATTGCACTAACTAGGACTTTTGCTTCCATATTCCTCGATTGAGTCCTCAGTTCCTATACTTGTATAAATGGCTTCAGGCGAAATTCGTTCACTGGTGTTGGGAACATATTGCCATGTAGATCCACCATCCATAAAGTCCCCTGTTTCAGGTTCTCCACAGTTCAGTATGGGCCATGATACCTCAATTTAAGCTTGCTTGGGAATCTTCCCAATCGAGAATTATACAACAAGACCAAATCTCCCACTCTAAACAATTTGAACTTGATGTTCCAGTTTACCCATGCCTTATGGTATTCTTGAATGACTTGAATTGTATATTGAATCTGAATCTGGTCTTCCTACCGGCGAAGTAATTGTTCTTTTTGGAATTGCACAGATTCCTTTGGGGTCATTTTTCCATGGAAATCCACAAATTTGATGCAATAAACTCCATTGGGACAACCGCCTCTAGACAATTTACCAACTGAAATGCAGTCATGCTTGTAGTTACTTTAAATGCCATTCTGTTGCCCAAAGTGTTGAATCAAGATTTGTATCCTAGTTCTTTCGATTTTTTGATACAGTCATTTTCAAGATCCACTTCATGGTCTTGTTGTTGTTGCTAATCTCTTCCTCTCCATTTCCTTGCAGGTGATACATCTTGGCCATTTTATGTACTACCATGTGCATCCCCATCAGTTGCTCACTGTGGTGTTTAGAAAATGAGTTCTTTGATTTGATACTAATTCACTGGGGTATCCAAACCTTGCGATGATATTTTTGTATATAAAATTTACTATGTTAGATGTTGTATTATCCTTGAGCACCTGCACCTCCACCCATTCAATTGAGTAGTCTATAGCCATCACTACGTATTTGTTTCCAATATATTGGGATGCTATTTTAAATGGCCCCATAAAATCCAAGCCCCACTTCTAAGAAGGTTCCAATGGAAGAACTGGGATCAACGATATCCTAGCTACATTTATTGGATGACCATCCCTCTTACAATACCAACACTGCTTTGTGAATTCATGTGCATCTTTGATGATTGTTGGCCACCACAAATCTTCTTGGAAGTTTTCATCCTCCTTCAGAATTTGGTCAAATAGTCAAGATGGAAACATTGGAACTTATATTGTATTTCAAAAAGCGTTCTCAAGAACTAGAGTTTGTAGCTAAGGTGTTGCCACCATGACTAATCAGCAAAGCTATAAGTCACTTCTCATATAGCTTTGCTGATTAGAGGTAAAGGCCTTCTCATGGCCTCTACTTACCCCATCTTGATTGATAATTGGCTTGTTTGACCTTGGCCAATCGTTCTTTGACCTCTTTGTTTGTTGCTCTTAATCAGCCTTTGGCCTGTTCATTTGTGCTTTGCGGTGTTGTAAACTTGTTCTTGAGGTACATCATCTTTCCTTTTATATACCATTCTGAGTCCTAGTGGAACTGGTGGCCGTCATGTTCACCCATTTCCTTGCATGTTGCACTATACTTTCATTATTTACAAAGTCTACATCAAACTTTATGCTTCTTTTAGGCACATAAACGTAATCACATAACTATGGATCATAAATTCAAAAGAAGTTTAAGATTATTATGAAATTTTGAGCTGCGATTCTCAAATGTATTCATAAAGCATGGGAAAGAGGAAGCTATCTTTTGGGCCATCTAGAACATTGTGTTCTAAAGTGCAAAGGTTGAAAGACCTCTAGGAGCAAGTGGTGGAGTCAGAACTGAAGTGGGCCAAGCACAAACGTTGAAAGACCTTCAAGAGCAAGTGGTAGGGTCGGACTTGAAGTGGGGCCAAGTGAGTAAGTCAGTATGTTGTCATTGAGTCATCTCCATTTGTGGATTTCAAATTTTCTTTGGATGATGATGTCATTGAAAATCTCTTGAAAATCTAGTCAAGTTAACGAAAATGGAGCTAGAAGGGTACCACAATTGCCATTGGTGGAGGTGGCATATTAATACATAGACCAATGAGTAGTTTGCTTGATTACAAGAATCAGGGGGATATGTAGCACTAGGAGTATAGGTGATAAGTAGGTGGTGTCATACGTATGTAAATTACCATGGTATCCATAGGCACCTACGAGGTAGAAACAAAATGCACCCCACAATAGATAATTACAGAATTTTGAATGCCTCATACTACAAGTTTGTATTATATGATTAAGAATTGTAGAAATGCAGTTCACCAAAAATAGTTTTTATGGTTTCTAGAGTGCATCATGTTTCTTACGAAATATACGACTATATGTAGGATTCAAATCCTTCACTTATTCTTCTAGTCAAAAGCGGATGCAAGTACAATTGGGTGGGGATAGAACATGCAAGAATAATGGGGGAAGTTTTGGGCAAAGAAAATGTCACACAATCAAAGCTCAGGTAAATAATGGTGGGACTTTTTGAAAATGCAGATACAATTACACAACCGGACTGAACTTTGAATGAAGGGGATACAACAACTAGTCCAAAAAAATTTCTGCTCATCGAAGAAGAAAGAGACATTGGATACATAGACAAGGAAATTTAGGAGTCCTACAAGAGGCCTAGAATTCTTCACGATGTGTTACCATCACCACAACCCCGGAGTACAAATCCTACATGGTGATTAATAAAGCTGAGACTCAAACAAGGGATTGCTCAATATGAAACCATGGAGGTCAAGGGATTGGAAATCCCTGATTCAATTGACAAAGAAAATATAAATCCAAAGGGGGAGAAAGGAGTTGGAGTAATGGGATAGCAGGAAGCAATTAAATGCGAAGAGTTTATCTTAATATCATCACCAGGAAGGGAAGAAGGATAGTATTACCAAATCCCTACTTTGAATCTTCCTAAGGGGAGTAGTTAGAGTATGCCTTTAGCATTAGGGGCACTTAAAGAAATTTTTGAGCATCAGGCTAACTTGGCAGTGAGTCAAATTGAGTCTTCTATTAATGTTCCAATCACATTCTATCAATAGAAGATGTTAAGATCTCAGCAAGAACATGTGTTTCTTGGAGAATTAGAAATAGAAAGATATATGCATAAGAGCTACAAGGAAGGTCAAGTGAAATTTACAAAGCATATGCATATTGAGATGACAATATTGAAGACTCAAATCAAACATCTTACAGATGAAAAGGCCGGGTTAATTCAAGATAAAGATCATTTTCTACAACAGCAAAAAGAGGCCCAAGAAAAGGAAAGAGCTAATATGTTGATGCTGGTGGAGTTACAACAACAAAATGCACAAATTAAGGAGAAAAGTGAGGGGTTACAGAGTTCAGTGGTTGCCAAAACTAGCATGGTGGAAGATATACAAAAATGGCCAGTGGATGTCAAAAGCACCTTGACTGAGGAGTTAAATATTTTGATGAAGGGCAATTCAAATTTGTATGTAGAGAATACCATACTATAGGAAAGGGTGGATTCTTTAATAGAAGTAGAGGCCCATATTAAAGTTATGAATGATGAGGACACTCTTGAGGTGGAAGGCTTGTTTATGAGAAGCAAAAGTGTAGAGGAGTTGCAAAGAAGACTATATGACTACATGACTAAACTGTGGATGAACATCAAACAAAATTTGTGTATGACACTTGAACAACCATTTGCTGAGCATATCAGAACTGCAGAATCAATACATGTGAATATACTATAGGAGCAGTTGAACGTACTGCAGAGAGAGTTGTATGAAGAGAAAAAATCAAAATAGATAATTTTAGCAGCCTCTATGTCTGAATAGAGGGAGTCTCGATTCATAGATGAAGTAGATAGAACATCTAAGGAACAAGGAGTGGTTAGTGCACGTCACTAAAGTGGGATCAAACTTGGCCATTGAAGAAACTAAGCTAAGCATGAATAAAAAATTCAATGTTGAATAGGATGAGATAAATATGCAATCATTTGCAGCACAAACACTTTCAGAGTTGGTGGACAAGATTTGTGACATATCAGAACAAAGAAAGTAGGCCGAATAGTGGGTTGTAGGGAAGGCTAGAAAGAGATCCATATTATGGGTCAACTCCTATGAGTAAAGACTTGAAAAATCAGCAACTTGAGCTATAGGACTCTGTTGAGCACCCAAAGTTTCACCCAATTGATCTTTTAAAGATTAGTATATCTTTTCTTCTTCCAAACCGTTACCAATTGTGTTTTTTAACACAGCACCATGTTTATCACACTAAAATCAACTGTTTCTTTCAACACAAAGATAGATACATAGTTATGTTTATATTATGTATATAGTTTCAATTTTTGCTATTAACAAATAGAATAAAACTAGGTTCGGAATGTTTTCTTGTAGACTGTGTAAGCAGCTATGTATATGAGTAGTCTAAATTTGGTATTGCACCTAGCTCTTTACTATATTTCCAGCATAGTCTTGGATTGATGTGATTTTTACATCATGAAGGGAGATTATTTGGGAAGCACTAAGATATTCTTATGAAAACATTTCGGTGGGTTCAGGTCCAAGAATTTGCTCCAAATTCCTATCCACTGTGGGTGTGCTAGTGATAGGCGGATATTATCCAAATAGTATTTTAGATATATTTTAATATAGCTTAATACTTACACATATGAGGGGTCACTACTTGTCGGGTGTACCACTTCAATCCCTACTTGGGAATGTAAGAGAGCTGAAATTATGTATTGTTTTCGGGAGGATGATTGTGGAGAGAGTTTTTGAAAATGTTGTTGTAAGTATTTTGCATCCTGAAATGTCTACCACTTCTTTTGTATCTATTGATCTCTTCTAAGCAGTGAAGCTTCATATTGTGATTTTCTTATTTTAGTAATGTTTTCTTTTCATTGTCCGCAACGATGTTCTTCACTTCGCATATAAATTGTACGTTGCATTTTGAGTTTATATTATTTTAGAATACTTTTGCACGTTCTGGAACCCCAAAATAGATGGATTTAAGTGCTTTGTACATATATTTTGGTACATGAGGAATGGACCAATTCCATTGTCTCCTTCCAAAGAGTAAATAGAGAAAGAAACTATTTGTGTTCTTCACAACCATGTAGGGAGAATGGCCCTAGTGCCATTCCCCAAGACAAGAAGGAAGTGTCTCGGCAGTTTTGCCATATTCTCTTGTTAGGTTTTTAGAGGTAGTGTATAAATTCATGATATGCATGTATTAGACAATTCAAGAAAATGCACAGCAAAAATTGAAGACGTATAAATGACTTTAATACTTCATAAACACCATGAACATGCAGAAGAGATAGTTGAAAAATTCATAGCTATGGCTCATTCCTCCTGGGCTTGTCATTGTTTAAAAGAACTAATGACTCTACTAAGGGACCCTATCATAGGTGCAAGAATACATTGTTATAGACTCAAGAGAAGATCCTCTAGGGCTTGTACAAAAGGAAGTCCAGTTGATCAACTCATCCCGACTATATCTAACATCAAATGACTGCCTTTGCCACTACCAGAACCTTCACGAGAAGCCTCCACTATTGCAATGCGTCGAGTGTGTAGGAACAAGTGCCACATGGATGTCCATCAATTGGAGGATAGTGCATGGCCCAATCACATAGCATGGCCTACTTCATCCTACCAATCAAAGCAACCTTAGGAACGTAGGTCGCCCCATAAAGACATGCTTTAGACTATCATCCAATAATCCCCCCTGTGACTGAAATGGGGAGATATCAATCAAAACACAAAATTGCCACTATGTTGATGTAGGGAGCACTGAGCTACCAGAGCACAAACAGATGCTTCAAGAGAAATATACTCGCAGGACCCACATTCTCATGACCAACACTATACTTGTTTCAGAAGGCCCAGACACTATTCAGCACAACTACTAGATTGGCACTTTCTTCTGATGTCGATTCCTTTGTAGCACAAGCTTTCAAGTCCTGATTTTTTTGTCTCTTCTAGCAATGCTCCTCAACATGCCCTGGTTTACCACAATAACCACAAGGTTTCTTCTTCTTTTGACTATTTTTTTCTTTTATTGTGTAAGTTGGCTTGCCAACTGGTTGCAACGACTCTTCATGCCTTTCTTCACTAATAAATAACCCCCCACAATCAAGAAATCTTAAAATCCTTTTAGTCTTGCCATATTTTGATGGTAGTGCCTTCAAGAGTATTGCCTTTTAGTCATTCGCCTCCATGCTTGAGAGCCTCCTAGGTCATGCAGCTACCTAAGGAGTGACTGCATCCTATTGAGAAAGGTGCCTAGATTTTCACTGTCACTCCTTTTCTAGTCAAGGAGCTCTGAAGAGCTCCTACTTTGAAATTTCCTTCGATTGTTTCATATGTAGCCCGAACAACATTTCTAGTATTCTCCAATTCTCAGTTGTGAATTTTTTGGCATCCACATGATGAATAATATTGTCCAAGTTCTCTTCTAATAAACTCCATCACCTTATCATTCTTCTGTGTCCATGTTACTAGCTCTCTTTCACTCTCTAGCTTCTTGTTTGATCCATCCACAAGACTCCAGAGGCCTTTTTGCATTAGTTAGAGATGAGTTAACAATTGACACAATGAAGTTTTTTAACCAATAAATGTTATAAGGGTGCTCTTTGACTTTTCTTTCTTCATGGATTCCATTTCTATCCTTCAAGTATTGCTCTAAAGCAACCCTCATCTAAAAGATCACTTGATAGCTTCCTTCATCGACCAACTTGGCTTTGAGGTCTTTTGCAGGCTTGAGGGAAGAAATGTTCTTCTTGCTCTGAAGAATTTAAACTGAGTGGCCTCTTCGACATGCAGGAACATCACAGAGAAACTACCTCCTACAATATCCTATTAGCTTGAAGCTCTGATACCAATGTTAGGTCTTTAGAGATGGTGTATAAATTTACGATATGCATGCAGTAGATGATTCAAGCAAATTCATAGCGAAAGTTCAAGCCATATAAACAAATTTAGTACTTCATGCACACCACGAACATGCAGAAGAGATAGTTGAAAAATCATTCATTATTCATGATACTAAAGGGAATGAACTATGGCTCCTCCATACTGGGCTCGTCACTCTTTACAACCATTAACGACTCTACTAAGGGACCTAGGTCTATCACAACTATGAGAAGATGCTATTATAGACTCTAGAGAAGAGCCTCTAGTGTTTGGACAAAAGGAAGGAGTTGATCAACTCATTACAACTATATATAATGTCAAATGATCGCCTTTGCCACCACCGTAACCTTCACAAGCAGACTCCGCTATTGCCAAGCATCGAGTGTGTAAGAACAAATGCCACATGGCTACCCATACATTGGAGGATAGTGCATGGCCCAATCATAGAGCATAGCCTACATCATCCTACCTATCAAAATGGTGCAACAACAACCTTAGGAACATAGGTCGCCCCCTGAAGACATGCTTTAGAAATATCTCTATGAGGTGATAGTGAATGTAGCACTATTGGCATTCTCCATGCATTATAGGAAGAATGGCACTAGTGCCATTCTCCTCTTGGGGAATGAAACTAATGCCATTCGCTCTATGAGGTGATAGAGAATGGTAGTACTTTATGGTCCTTTGTTGATTTTATTTGCTTTGGTGCTCATACTATGTTGAAGAGGTTCTTTAAAATGGCGCTATTTCTATTATCATCAACTTCACAAGGGTCCATGATGCATGGAAGAAAATGGAAACAACAAGTGTACAGGAAAACATACCACCACAAATGCGGCAATCAATGATGGGATGGAGACCACAACTGTAGATAAAACATAACACCAAAATTTGGGACAACTGTAATAAACATCATTTATCCTATTAATTTGGAAGAGAACATGACACCCAAAATTTCACAGGATGCATATAAGAACACTACATGGAAAACAAGGATAAATAATCTTATTGTTGTTGCAAACATGAATAAAAACATAGCACTGGCAATTTAGAGGAGTCAAAGATAGAAATTTTGAGGCAAATTTGGATCTACATCCACATCCAACATCTTTGGATAGGCTAAGGAACACCTATTTCATTAATTTTGGACTTTTTGTGTTGTTTTTGGACGAAGCCCAAAAATCCTTCCCAAATAAAAACTTTACTTTGTGCAAATATCCTTCCCAAATCAAAATTTTACTTTCTAAAAATATTCTTCCCAAATCAAAAGTTCACTTTCTGGCACTATCATATTCACATAAAAATATTGTTTTTTCAATCTATACTTTTGCACCAACATGCAAGAATTTGAAATAATCCTATATTAGAAATTCTAGCTATATCTAAGTTATTTGTTAATTTAATTATTTTTAATATTTTTTCTTGACGTGATAAATTTATAAATCCATGAAAGCAGACTTAAATATTTCATGAAAATAACATTGTCACTCGCAATATGCACAAAATTTTTAAAACTTTTAATAAATAGAAAAAAGACATGATGCCATAAGACCCAAGATTTGTATTGAACGAAAGAGGTATAATAGCAATTATAGCTATTATTATATGATTACATTGAGAGATGTTGCTCTTAGCTAGAGTCTTTATATCCAAAATGATCTCGATTGAGCATATTTTTACAATTTAAATTGTTGCTCTTAAAGAGCCTCAATTCGTGCCATCTGCATAATTTGACTCCCCATTGTCTTATTGCTCAATGTCATGACAGTCCCTTGCCAGGTGCCATCTGCATAATTTGACTCCCACTTGTCTTGCCAAGTCTTGCCCCTTGGGTGCATTGACTCCCCATTGTCTTATTGCTCAATGTGATAGTCCCTTGCCAGGTGCCATCTGCATTGACTCCCTATTGTCTTGCCAAGCCTTGACCCTTGGGCCAGTGCATATTTTGACTCTCATTTGACATAGGAGGTGATGACTCTGATTATAATTGGCTTAAATTGGCTTCTTGCCTAGTAGCCAAATAAAATCCTTCAATGGACTTCAATACAAAGCTTTAATCATGGACATTCTTCATTTGCACTGTCTCCTTCTACTTCCTCCATGGCGAGCATCCTTAAAAATTCGTGTATATGCAAAATACTTTGTCGTGGTATTTTTATTTTTCCTTCTACCTCATATCCCATGCACTTCTTTGATTTCTTTGCCCTTGAATGGCAAGACACTATGATTGTCTCTGTTGAAACTTGAGAGACCGCTTCATCATTTGGGACCCACTCCTTCATTATATAAGTAGTATACAATGTGTTGTTATCCATATTCTCCTTCCTGCCCTTTGGCTCATACCATACTATTGTAAGAACATTTCAATACCACCTAGGATAAGGTGTAGGAAAAGTATTGTGCCCATCGGATATGCTTTGCATGGTCGATCGAGCATTAAATACCATTTTTGCCTTAGTGTCATGCACATCCCTAAAAAAGCACACTGCTAGGTATGTTATACGATCAAGTACTTATGCGATGGGAATGCCACTTTGCATGTAAGTTAATTCCACCTAGTTGAAGGTGTGTGCAAGGTATTGCACCCATCGGATATGCTTTGCATTGTCGATCAAGCATAAAACACCGTTTTTGCCTTAGTGTCATGCACAACCATATAAAAACACGGCCATAGGTGTGTTATTCAAACAAGTACTTATTGGATGGGGGCTCCACTTTGCACACAAGTCCGTTTCAATAATGTTGAGGTGCGTGCAAAGTATTGTCACTATTGGATATGATTTGCATGGTCGATCACGCATTACACCGTTTTTTTCCTAGTGGTATGCACATCCGCAAAAAAACACGCCCTTAGGTGTGTTATCTGACCAAGTACTTATCGGATGGGTGTGCCTCTTTGAGAACATTTCAATACCACCTAGGTTGCAGTGTAGGAAAAGTATTGTGCCCATCGGATATCCTTTGCATGGCCGATCGATCATTAAATACTATTTTTGCTCTAGTGTCATGCACATCCGTAAAAAAACATGCTGCTAGGTATGTTATCCGATCAAGCACTTATGGGATGGGTGTGCCACTTTGCATGTAAGACAATTCCCCTTAGTTGAAGGTGTGTGCAAAGTATTGTGCCCATCGGATATGCTTTGCATTGTCGATCAAGCATAAAACATCGTTTTTGCCTTTGTGTCATGCACAACCATATAAAAACACGGCCGTAGGTGTGTTATTCAAATAATTACTTATCGGATGAGGGCTCCACTTTGCATACAAGTCTGTTTCAGCTAGTTGAGGTGCGTGCAAAGTATTGTCACCATCGGATATGCTTTGCATGGTCGATCACACATGATACACCATTTTTTCCCTAGTGATATGGACATTCACAAAAAAACACGCCACTAGGTGTGTTATCTGACCAAGTACTTATCGGATGGGTGTGCCTCATTGAGAACATTTCAATACCACCTAGGTCGAGGTGTACAAAAAGTGTTGTGCCCATCGGATATCCTTTGCATGGTCGATCGAGCATTAAATAATACTATTTTTGCTCTAGTGTCATGCACATCCGTAAAAAAACACGCTGCTAGGTATGTTATCTGATCAAGCACTTATGGGATGGGTCTCCCACTTTGCATGTAAGTCAATTCCACCTAGTTGAAGGTGTGTGCAAAGTATTGTGCCCATCGGATATGCTTTGCATTGTCGATCAAGCATAAAACACCGTTTTTGGCTTAGTGTCATGCACAACCATGAAAAAACACGGTCCTAGGTGTGTTATTCAAACAAGTACTTATCGGATGGGGGCTCCACTTTGCACGCAAGTCTGTTTCAACTATGCTAAGGTGCGTGCAAAGTATTGTCACCATCGGATATGCTTTGTATGGTCGATCACGCATTATACACCATTTTTTCCCGAGTGATAAGCACATCCGCAAAAAAACACACCCTTAGGTGTGTTATCTGACCAAGTACTTATCGGACGGGGGTGCCTCTTTGGAAACATTCCAATACCACCCAGGTTGAGGCATACGAAAAGTGTTGTGCCCATCGGATATCCTTTGCATGATCGATTGAGCAATAAATACTATTTTTGCTCTAGTGTCATGCACATCCGTAAAAAAACACGCTGCTAGGTATGTTATCCGATCAAGCACTTATGGGATGGGAGTGCCACTTTGCAGGTCAGTCAATTCCACCTATTTGAAGGTGTGTGCAAAGTATTGTGCCCATCGGATATGCTTTGCATTGTTGATCAAGCATAACACATCGTTTTTGCCTTAGTGTCATGCACGACCATGAAAAAACACGGTCCTAAGTGTGTTAATCAAACAAGTACTTATCGGATGGGGGCTCTAGTTTGCACACAAGTCTGTTTCAACTATGTTGAGGTGTGCGCAAAGTATTGTCACCATCGGATATGATTTGCATGGTTGATCACGCATTATACATTGTTTTTTCCTTAGTGATATGCACATCCACAAAAAAACATGCCCTTAGGTGTGTTATCTGACCAAGTACTTATCGGATGGGTGTGCCTCTTTGAGAACATTTCAATACCACCTAGGTTGCAGTGTAGGGAAAGTGTTGTTCCCATCGGATATCCTTTGCATGCTCGATCGAGCATTAAATACTATTTTTACTCTAGTGTCATGCACATCCGTAAAAAAAACACGCTGCTAGGTATGTTATCCGATCAAGCACTTATGGGATGGGTGTGCCATTTTGCATGTAAGTCAATTCCACATAGTTGAAGGTGTGTGCAAAGTACTATGCCCATCGGATATGCTTTGCATTGTCGATCAAGCATAAAACACCGTTTTTGGCTTAGTGTCATGCACAACCATGAAAAAACACAGTCGTAAGTCTGTTAATCAAACAAGTACTTATCGGATGGGGGCTCCACTTTGCACGCAAGTCCGTTTCAACTACGTTGAGATGTGTGCGAAGTATTGTCACCATCGGATATGCTCTGCATGGTCGATTACGCATTATACAATGTTTTTCACTTAGTGATATGCACATCCGCAAGAAAACACGCCCTTACATATGTTATCTGACCAAGTACTTATTAGATGGGTGTGACTCTTTAAGAACATTTCAATACCACCTAGGTTAAGGTGTAGGAAAAGTATTGTGCCCATCGGATATGCTTTGCATGGTCGATCGAGCATTAAATACCATTTTTGCCTTAGTGTCATGCACATCCGTAAAAAAGCATGCTACTAGCTGTGTTATCCGATCAAGTACTTATGCGATGGGAAGGCCACTTTGCATGTAAGTCAATTCCACCTAGTTGAAGGTGTGTGCAAGGTATTGTGCCCATTGGATATGCTTTTAACTGTTGATCAAGCATAAAACACCGTTTTTGCATTAGTGTCATGCACAACCATATAAAAACACGGCCGTAGGTGTGTTATTCAAACAAGTACTTATTGGATGGGTGCTCCACTTTGCAGGCAAGTCTGTTTCAATATTTTTGAGGTGTGTGCAAAGTATTGTCACTATCAGATATGATTTGCAAGGTCGATCACGCATTAGACACCGTTTTTTCCCTAGTGGTATGCACATCCGCAAAAAAACACGCCCTTAGGTGTGTTATCTGACCAAGTACTTATCGGATGGGTGTGCCTCTTTGAGAACATTTCTATACTACCTATGTTGGGTGTAGGAAAAGTATTGTGTCCATTGGATATCCTTTGCATGGTCGATCGAGCATTAAATACTATTTTTCTCTAGTGTCATGCACATCCAGAAAAAAAACACGCTGCTAGGTATGTTATCCGATCAAGCACTTATGGGATGGGTGTGCCACTTTGCATGTGAGTCAATTCCACCTAGTCTAAGGTGTGTGCAAAGTATTGTGCCCATCAGATATGCTTTGCATTGTCGATCAAGCATAAAACGCCATTTTTTCCTTTGTGTCATGCACAACCATATAAAAACACGGCTGTAGGTGTGTTATTTAAATAAGTACTTATCAGATGGGGGCTCCACTTTGCATGCAAGTCTGTTTCAACTACGTTAAGGTGCGTGCAAAGTATTGTCACCATCGGATATGCTTTGCATGGTCGATCACGCATTACACACCATTCTTTCCCTACTGATATGGACATCCGCAAACAAACACGCCATTAGGTGTGTTATCTGACCAAGTTGTTATCGGATGGGTGTACCTCATTTAGAAAATTACAATACCACCTAGGTTGAGGTGTACAAAAAGTGTTGTGCCCATCGGATATCCTTTGCATGGTCGATCGAGCATTAAATACTATTTTTGCTCTAGTGTCATGCACATCCGTAAAAAAACATGCTGCTAGGTATGTTATATGATCAAGCACTTATGGGATGGGTGTGCCACATTGCATGTAAGTCAATTCCACCTAGTTGAAGGTGTGTGCAAAGTATTGTGCCCATCGGATATGCTTTGCATTGTCGATCAAGCATAAAACACCACTTTTGCCTTAATGTCATGCACAACCATGAAAAAACACCGTCCTAGGTGTGTTATTCAAACAAGTACTTATTGGATGGGGGCTTCACTTTGCACGCAAGTCCATTTCAACTATGCTAAGGTGCGCGCAAGGTATTGTCACCATCAGATATGCTTTGCATGGTCGATCACGCATTATACATCATTTTTTCCCGAGTGATATGCACATCCGCAAAAAAACATGCCCTTAGGTGTGCTATCTAACCAAGTACTTATCGGATGGGTGTGCCTCTTTGAGAACATTCCAATACCACCTAGGTTGAGGCGTACAAAAACTGTTGTGCCCATCGGATATCCTTTGCATGATCGATCGAGCAATAAATACTATTTTTACTCTAGTGTCATGCACATCCATAAAAAAGCACGCTGCTAGGTATGTTATCCGATCAAGCACTTATAAGATGGGAGTGTCACATTGCAGGTAAGTTAATTCCACCTAGTTGAAGGTGTGGAAAAAGTATTATGCCCATCGGATATGCTTTGCATTGTCGATCAAGCATAAAACATCGTTTTTGTCTTGGTGTCATGCACAACCATGAAAAAACACGGTCCTAAGTGTGTTAATCAAACAAGTACTTATCGGATGGGGGCTCCAGTTTGTACGCAAGTCTGTTTCAACTACATTGAGGTGTGCGCAAATTATTGTCACCATCGGATATGATTTGCATGGTCGATCACGCATTATACATCGTTTTTTTCCTAGTGATATGCACATCCGCAAAAAAACATGCCCTTAGGTGTGTTATCTGACTAAGTACTTATCGGATGGGTGTGCCTCTTTGAGAACATTTCAATACCACCTAGGTTGCGGTGTAAGAAAAGTGTTGTGCCCATTGGATATCCTTTGCATGGTCGATCGAGCATTAAATACTATTTTTGCTCTAGTGTCATGCACATCTATAAAAAAAACATGCTGCTAGGTATGTTATCCGATCAAGCACTTATGGGATGGGAGTGCCACTTTGCAGGTAAGTCAATTCCACCTAGCTGAAGGTGTGTCCAAAGTATTGTGCCCATCGGATATGCTTTGCATTGTCGATCAAGCATAAAACATCGTTTTTGCCTTAGTGTCATGCACAACCATGAAAAAACACGGTCCTAAGAGTGTTAATCAAACAAGTACTTATCGGAAGGGGGCTCCAGTTTGCACGTAAGTCCATTTCAACTACATTTAGATGCGTGTGCAGTATTTTCAACATTGAGTATGCTCTGCATGGTCGATTACGCATTATACAACGTTTTTCACTTAGTGATATGCACATCTGCAAAAAAACACACCCTTAGGTATGTTATTTGACCAAGTACTTATGAGATGGGTGTGCCTCTTTAAGAACATTTCAATGCCACCTAGGTTAAGGTGTAGGAAAAGTATTATGCCCATCGGATATGCTTTGCATGGTCGATCGAGCATTAAATACCATTTTTGCCTTAGTGTCATGCACATCCATAAAAAAGCACGCTGCTAGGTGCATTATCCGATCAAATACTTATGCGATGGGAATGCCACTTTTCTTGGAAGTCAATTACACCTAGTTTAAGGTGTGTGCAAGGTATTGTGGCCATCGGATATGCTTTGCATTGTCAATCAAGCATAAAACACTGTTTTTGCCTTAGTGTGTTATTCAAACAAGTACTTATTCGATGGGGGCTCCACTTTGCATGCAAGTCCGTTTAAATAATTTTGAGGTGCGTGCAAAGTATTGTCACTATAGGATATGATTTGCATGGTCAATCATGCATTATACACCGTATTTTCCCTAGTGGTATGCACATCCGCAAAAAAACATGCCCTTAGGTGTGTTATCTGACCAAGTACTTATCGGATGGGTGTGCCTCTTTGAGAAAATTTCAATACCACCTAGGTTGCGCTGTAGGAAAAGTATTGTGCCCATAAGATATCCTTTGCATCGTCGTTCGAGCATTAAATACAATTTTCGCGCTCGTGTCATGCACATCCGTAAAAGAACATGCTGCTAGGTATGTTATCTGATCAAGCACTTATGGGATGGGTGTGCCACTTTGCATGTAAGTCAATTCCACCTATTTGAAGGTGCGTGCAATGTATTGTGCCCATCCGATATGCTATGCATTGTCGATCAATCATAAAACACCGTTTTTGCCTTTGTGTCATGCACAACCATATAAAAACACGGCTATAGGTGTGTTATTCAAATAAGTACTTATCGGATGGGTGCTCCACTTTGCACGCAAGTCCGTTTCAACTAAATTGAGGTGCGTGCAAAGTATTGTCACCATCGAATATGCTTTGCATGGTCGATCACGCATTATACACCATTTTTTCCCTAGTGATATGGACATCCGCAAAAAAACATGCCATTAGGTGTGTTATCTAACCAAGTACTTATCGGATGCGTGTGCCTCATTGAAAGCATTTCAATACCACCTAGGTCAATGTGTACGAAAAGTTTTGTGCCCATCGGATATCCTTTGCATGGTCGATCGAGCATTAAATACTATTCTTGCTCTAGTGTCATGCACATCCGTAAAAAAACACGCTGCTAGGTATGTTATCTAATCAAGCACTTATGGGATGGGTATGCCACTTTGCATGTAAGTCAATTCCACCTAGTTGAAGGTGTGTGCAAAGTATTGTGCCCATTGGATATGCTTTGCCTTGTCGATCAAGCATAAAACACCGTTTTTGGCTTAGTGTCATGCACAACCATGAAAAAACACGGTCCTAGGTGTGTTATTCAAACAAGTACTTATCGGAGGGGGCTCCACTTTGCACGCAAGTCTGTTTCAACTACCTTAAGGTGCGTGCAAAGTATTGTCACCATTGGATATGCTTTGCATGGTCAATCATGCATTATACACCATTTTTTCCGAAGTGATATGCACATCCGTAAAAAAACACGCCCTTAGGTGTGTTATCTGACCAAGTACTTATCGGATGGGTGTGCCTCTTTGAGAACATTCCAATACCACCTAGGTTGAGGCATACAAAAAGTGTTGTGTGCATCCGATATCCTTGGCATGATTGATCGAGCAATAAATACTATTTTTGCTCGTGTCATGCACATCCGTAAAAAAACACGCTGCTAGGTATGTTATCCGATCAAGCACTTATGGGATGGGAGTGCCACTTTGCACGTAAGTCAATTCCACCTAGTTGAAGGTGTGTGCAAATTATTGTGCCCATCGGATATGCTTTGCATTGTCGATCAAGCATAAAACATTGTTTTTTCCTTAGTGTCATGCACAACCATGAAAAAACACACTCCAACACGGTCCTAAGTGTGTTAATCAAATAAGTACTTATCGGATGGGGGTTCCAGTTTGCACGCAAGTCCGTTTTAACTACGTTGAGGTGTGTGCAAAGTATTGTCACCATCGGATATGATTTGCATGGTCGATCACGGATTATACATCGTTTTTTCCCTAATGATATGCACATCCGCAAAGAAACACGCCCTTAGGTGTGTTATCTGACCAAGTACTTATCGGATGGGTGTGCCTCTTTGAGAACATTTAAATACCACCTAGGTTGGAGTGTAGGAAAAGTGTTATGCCCATCAGATATCCTTTGCATGGTCGATCGAGCATTAAATACTATTTTTGCTCTAGTGTCATGCACATCCGTGAAAAAAACACACTGCTAGGTATGTTATCCGATCAAGCACTTATGGTATGGGTGTGCCACTTTGCATGTAAGTCAATTCCACCTAGTTGAAGGTTTGTGCAAAGTATTGTGCCGATCGGATATGCTTTGCATTGTCGATCAAGCATAAAACACCGCTTTTACCTTAGTGTCATGTACAACCATGAGAAAACACGGTCCTGAGTGTGTTAATCAAACAAGTGCTTATCGGATGGGGGCTCCAGTTTGCACACAAGTCTGTTTCAACTACGTTGAGATGCGTGCAAAGTATTTTCACCATCAGATATGCTCTGCATGGTTGATTATGCATTATACAACCTTGGGTGACATCCAGTGCATATTTTGACCATGCGAAGCATATCCGCAAAAAAACACGCCCTTAGGTGTGTTAGCTAACCAAGTACTTATTGGATGGGTGTGCCTCTTTGAGAACATTTCAATACCACCTAGGTTGCAGTGTAGGAAAAGTATTGTGCCCATCGGATATCCTTTGCATGGTCGATCGAGCATTAAATACTATTTTTGCTCTAGCGTCATGCACATCCGTAAAAAAAACACGCTACTAGGTATGTTATCCGATCAAGCACTTATGGGATGGGTGTGCCACTTTGCATGTAAGTCAATTCCACCTAGTTGAAGGTGTGTGCAAAGTATTGTGCCCATCGAATATGCTTTGCATTGTCGATCAAGCATAAAACACCGTTTTTGCCTTAGTGTCATGCACAACCATGAAAAAACACGGTCCTAAGTGTGTTAATCAAACAAGTACATTTCGGATGGGGGCTCTAGTTTGCACGCAAGTCCGTTTCAACTAGGTTGAGATGCATGCAAAGTATTGTCACCATCGGATATGCTCTGCATGGTCGATTATGCATTATACAACGTTTTTCCCGTAGTGATATGAACATCCGCAAAAAAACACGCACTTAGGTATGTTATTTGATCAAGTACTTCTCGGATGGGTGTGCCTCCTTAAGAACATTTCAATACCACCTAGGTTAAGGTGTAGGAAAAGTATTGTGCCCATCAAATATGCTTTGCATGGTCGATCGAGCATTAAATACCATTTTTGCCTTAGTGTCATGCACATCCGTAAAAAAGCACGCTACTAGGTATATTATCTGATCAAGTACTTATGCGATGGGAATGCCACTTTGCATGTAAGTCAATTCCACCTAGTTGAAGGTGTGTGCAAAGTATTGTGCCCATCGGATATGCTTTGCATTGTCGATCAAGCATAAAACGCCGTTTTTGCCTTAGTGTCATGCACAACCATATAAAAACACGGCCGTAGGTGTGTTATTCAAACAAGTACTTATCGGATGGGGGCACCACTTTGCATGCAAGTCCTTTTCAACTATGTTGAGGTGCATGCAAAGTATTGCCACCATCGGATATGATTTGATTGGTTGATCATGCAATAGTGTGAATTTTCTTCCAAAAATTAGGAATGCGATCCAATTGATCCGAGATGAAAATTCTATATAGTTTGTTATTTATATATTTTTGAAATGGACTGACCCAATATATCCAAATATGGAAGTATAGAAACATGGCAATTTTCATCCTCCTTCAGACTTTGGTCAAATAGTCAAGATGGAAACATTGGAAATTATATTGTATTTAAAAAAGCGTTCTCGAGAACTACAGTTTGTAGCTAAGGTGTTGCCACCATGACTAATTAGCAAAGCTATAAGTCACTTCTCATATAGCTTTGCTGATTACCACTTACGTATGAGGTAAAGGTCTTCCCATGGCCTCTACTTACCCCATCTTCATTGATGATCGACTTGTTTGGCCTTGGCTAATCGTGCTTTGACCTCTTTGTTTGTTGCTCTTAATTAGCCTTTGGCCTGTTCATTCGTGCTTTGCAGTGTTGTAAACTTGTTGTTGAGGTACATCATCTTTCCTTTTATATACCATTCTAGGTCCTAGTGGAGCAAAGTTCTCGACTGGTGGCCATCATGTTCACCCATTTCCTCGCATGTTGCACTATCATATTGAACATGCCTTACAAGAATCATCATTTTCTTAGAAAGTTCTTCCTAGCATGAGTTGAGAAACTTCTCTAGAATAGGTGGAACATTAATGTCCCTTATTACACTATCATATTGAGCAACGTTCTTCCTAGCATGAGTTGAGAAACTTCTCTAGAAGAGGTGGAACATTAATGTCCCTTATTACACTATCATATTGAACATGCCTTACAAGAATCATCATTTTCTTAGAAAAAATAACCTAATCCCAAATCTACAAAGTAAAAAATCTTTTTGAGGGCCTAGATCTCAATATCCTCTCTCAAATCCTACTATGACCTATACTACAACAAAATAGTTAAATGATGATGCACATATAATAATACCCGAATTCCAAAACACAAGAGGTTCACACCAAAGCTAATTTCTTGAATGCACATGGGTCCACAAGAGCTTCAATCCTATTGTACCAATCGACATATAAATTAGCTCTCTAGTTACAATAATGGAAAGATGATGTGGAAGCTATACGTTGCCAATGAGGGGTTCAATGGGATCCATGTGGTTGCTCTAGATGGCCTTGTAATGGTTGAAGATGGCCTTGTAGTGGCTTAGGAATCCTACACTTTAGAACATGTTCAAGAATCCTATCTAGAATCTTATCTCAGATACTTAAAGAATCTTGTCTAGAATCTTATCTAGGATACACATAGAATCTTGTCTAAGTTACCATCTAGAATCTGGCTTCAATGAAAATTCCAAATCTAGCGTGTTCTATTATTTGCCTATTTGTCCTACTCATATCAAGGTTCATATGTGAGGTAGTGGTATCAAACACTCGCTCTCACTGATTCAATGTGGGCCTATCCCAAGCAATCAAACGAGATGTTCCACTTGTTCATGAGACAAGGCCTTGGCTAAAATATCAATGATGTTCTCCTATGTCAGGTAACAAATCAATTCTATCAACCCATCCTTGATTAGCTTCTTGATAAAGTGGTAAGCCTACCTCGATGTGCTTTGTTTTTCCATGGAACATAGGTTCTTTGCAATCAATATGTAGCTTTGATCATCACAATAGATCTCCACTGCTTCCTCACTTCAAGAGAACTTTGTATCTTCCATAATCTAATTGAGCCATATAGACTCACATAGAACACAAGGTTCTTTACAATCGCTATGTAGCTTTGATTGTGAAAATAGATCTGCATTGCTTCATCACTTTGGAAGAGATTCGGAAGGTCTTCATGTCTTCAAGGATCTAGTTGATGCATAAAGACTCACATGATGCCATACACATAGATTGGTACTTTGCCTCCATTGAGGAAAGTGCTACAGTGGGTTATTGTCCAAAGACATATGAGTACAGACACTTGAGATTGCGATTAAGGAGGAGGCTTCTATCAAGGTGCAATAAGAGAGCCTACAAATGGCTATAACATCAAAGGGAAAATCAGATAATCAAGGTATACTCAATCATTTGATTTTAGAATTTGCAAATCTTAGACTTTAGAAGGTAGAAGCCAAGAAGTAGAGAAAGCTAATACCAATAGCTATTAGGAGGCCAGAAGGCTTGGAGAATGTTTGTTTTTAATCCCAAGTAGATGTAAGAGCAAACTAGATATAAGAAAGAGCAAGCAAATGCTAATACAATATAGGTAGTAGAAGCTTTAATAAAAATGAGGTAGTTGGTAATGCAGAAGACTGATGGACAAATGGACTAGGAAAGAAAAAGGGAAGGTGGCCAAAATGAGGTCAAATGTCTTAAGTCATAATGAGGACATGAAGGAACCAGTCAAAGCCAAGCATGTCAAGAGACCAAAGAGAGTTTATGCAAGACAACTTTGCCTTAGGACAAGGTATTCCTTCATATGATTTGGTAACAGACTTGAAGTAAAGAACAACTAATATCAACTTTTTTTTCTTGGATTATAATCAGTTGTTGTTTAGAAGAAGATCATGAAACACCATGTAGGAAATAAGAGGACATTATTAGCATTGTGGCTCTAGTAGCTCTAATTCTAAGCCCCTCAAAAGAGAGTTAGCTTCTAGTCCCCAAGGCAATCACTTTGTACAATCACTCTAGTCCCCAAGGCTTCTAGTCCATGTAATATGTGCGAGCAAGCACACATTAAAGTATCCCTATATTTAGACATTGATGTTTTTTGTATAATTATTTTATCCTCTTTTGTATGTGCATGTTGCAATTTTGATCTCAAAGTACCCTCCATACATATACATACCATAATTATAGATAAATATTTTAAAAACCCTCTCTTGACTATAAGTCCCCTAAACTAAAAGTTTGTTCTATCAATGAACCAACTGTCTTAGATGTTGCACAAAGTGACCACCCTTTATGTAGTCAGATTGCGCTGAAGTTAGGTAGCAACATTAAAGGGATTTACATGTTGGCCCTCTTAAAGGCAAGGAAGGGGAAGATCAAATGGATTCATGAGATTATGGTAGAACATGGTAGCAGTAAAGAGTAGTCATTAATGTGCATATTCTTATAAGGGCTTAAAGAGATCCTCAACTTATAGATTGAAAATTTGCAAGATCTATTGTCGAAGTGATAAGAAAATAAAGTATCTACGAAAATAACTTGTTGGAAAAGTTATATAATTTCAAGTGATGGATGCATGAACCTCAACAATAAATGTAGTTGAAAGCTTACCATTACTATAAGGTAGATTGTGAGCGGCTCATCTGAACCAAGCTAAGAAAGACTCTTGGCCATTAATTAGAGGAAAGGGCCAACAACATGTTGAAACTGTACCATTATTTATGGGTAACTTAAAAAACCCACGTTTAGTGTGTTTTTTAATTCTAGAATGGCAAAAAAACAATAGATTTCGCCTATAGTTTCAAAAACCAGCAAATTAAGCCACTGTGTAAGATTGAGAAAAAGTGTTTTTTTTTTTGGCATTGGTTATGAGAAGGCTCGTCCATTCAATGTTCACATAACCAAGGGAAGAAAAAGTCTAGGCCACGTGAAGAAAAAGTCTAGGCCATCACGTGGAGGCAAGGACCCAAAGCGTGTTTTTTTTTGGGGAAAATTGAAGCCAAGGGTGCACCTTAAAGCAACGTCAAAGTAACACACAGAAATTGCCCAAGCTTCAGAAGTGAGTGTGTGTGTGTGTGTGTGTCTCTCTGTCTCTCTCTCTCTCTCTCTCTCTGCCTGCTTTCAATCTTCCAAGCACACCTGCTCCATCTATCATTTCTGCTGTTTGCCGCTGCGCTATTTTTTCTACAGAAAACCTCTTTTCGTTGACAGTATTCTCTTACTCATCGGTTTGTTGCTGTGAATTTTCAGACGTTGCGTAGCGCCATTTCAAACGAGTTTGGACACTCGATTACGTGACCAATTTAGTCTCGAGAACCTTTTGAGCCTGGAGACACCCGGTTTCGCTGCCCGTATCATCATGGCATGGCACGGTATGACAGTTCAACAAATGTCCAGGTACCAGCTTTCAACGCAAACTGGCCAATACAGCTGCTGGGCAGCTACAACTGAGAACGCCTTCACGATTTGTGGGCACGTTTTGGACGAGGCTGCCATCACACAGCTGGAGAACGGGCTACCACCAACTCATGTTCCCGCCCTGCCCGAAGACGCAATCACAGAGATTGTCAAGTGGCTGATCAAGAACTCCGCACCGGAGCTTGCTTATGAGCTCATAAAACCCGCCCCTCAGACTTTCGAGGATCTTGCCCGGCTTTTCGACGTAAGTTTCCATCCCCTAGGCAAATTGATGTCTACTTTCTTATATGTTTCTGGAATCGCCGCACCACCGAAGCCCGTTTGTTGAATTTATTCAATATAGAGAATTCAACGAGACGAGCAAGACCGTCGAGGTACATAACTTGAATTAAAACGGCTGTGTCCTGATTTAGGAGCAGTTCTAGCACCTGTAATGAAAGTAGGGCTGTGAATGCAGAGCCGAACGGGAACCGTAGCGAGGCCGGCGGCATTGATTGTAGGTGTGTTGGCACCATTCCCCCATCTGCTCACGCTGGTTGGCTGCGGGGGCACAACTCGAAGCGTTGTTGGCTTTGATCCCGATCCCAGCTTCAAAACGTTAAATTGTTCCTTTGCAGATTTTCAACGTAATCGTAATCCGGTTGTTTGCTGGCTTCTTGGTCAGCATTGAGCCATTATATTTCCTGCTTTTACTTCAAAGGCATGCAAACGTTGCATATCCTGCTTTTACTTCAAAGGCATGTTTTGGAGATGCATACCATCCAAATAGTGTCGTATGTCCTGCTTCTACTTCGAAAGGCATGTGCATACGTTAACATTTTATAATAAATGCCAATCCACTATATTTTGTCTACCTCTTGAACCACCTCTTGAGTGTTCAGAGAAAACAATTTTCTCCAAAACTTACTAGGTTAACTTTTGTGTGAATGAAAATTTTGGAGGTTTATTGTATATAGTTTGCAAATTTTATGTGAACACTCTATAATTAGTTCAAATAGACTTGTTAACTTTATGGTGGTGTGAAATCATACCATTAGAAGAAAAATACAATATTTTCTATATTTTTCCATTTTTCATAGGGGAGGGGGATCATTGTGAATTAGTCTTCCCAAGGAAACGTAGGGTAAGAAAAAGTATTTATACATCCTTTAAAGCATTCAAGTTCTTTAAGTCAATGCCACAAAAATGAGCATGGGATATCTTTGTATGAGACAAGCTCAAAAGGATGTACCATCAATGGCGATTTATCACAATGAAGAAGGCAAATGGAGATTTAATTGTAGCTCATATCACCAAGATCAAGGGCTAGGGACACTTGCTAATCACTTTTCAAGCACTTTTCTTCCATCAATACCTATATCACTTAAGATGAGATGTGCATAATGCTTCTAAATTTTTTAGTAGAATCTTATGAGCACTCACTATCAGTGTTCTTAGAGGTGCTCTCACAGAAGACATGTCATTTAAATCACTCAAAAGTGTTCCACTAAAAAAGGAAGGTTGATAAAGATTTTAAGTTCAAGAATGCTCATCAACTTCAACATTTTATGGAAAAGAATAACTTCAAGCTGCAAAAGAAATCTATATGCGAGTTTGAGTTGTGGAGGAAAAACAAATTCATGTTGACATGATCAATTCGGAATACTTCTATTGTGGAACAAGACCAAAGATTTCAAGGATGACTCTTCTAAGTTGCAATTCGTATGAGGCTTAGATACGTCAGATCTAATGTTGCAAGAAATATTAGGAGGTGCAATGCATATAAGCAATCCTCACTCAAGGGAGTATATTCTACATCTCAATAATAATTACTATAGACTAGTTCATTTTGAAGGGTATATTCTACATCTCTGCAATAATTTACTATAGACTAGTTCATTTACAACTTTATGCTCCTCTATGTGATATGAATTGATGCATTAACTACAAAATGATACAACCTTCTGAGCGACAAAAGCAATCATGTATATGTATTAGAAGGGTGTAGACTTTTACATGCTTAAATGCATTGTAAAACTTAGAGCAATTTGATGAGGACTATGTTGATGATTGGGGAAATGCCATTGCGAAGGGCTATTATGTCATTAAGGGAAAATTCTACAAATGAACAGGTCACTATTCCTTTAAACTCCTCACGACCATGCCAATGGTCCACATACTCTCATAGCTTGTATATTCCATCAAAATACCCATGGAGAGTGTCCCAAAACAAAGATTTTTTTTTTCTATCACTCTAGAGACATATGAAGCCATATATAACAACATGCCCTTTGATGTTAGCATGTAACAATTAGCTCCTCATACGCCACATAAATAGCAAGCATTGTTTTTTGTTTTGGTGATGGGTTGTGAGAGTCTCTATTTGCCTTATCTCTATATAAGGGATAATGATTATATATAGCTATTTTTTGAAATGAATATGCATCACTTTCCAGTGGGTGTCTTGATTTCCAGATAGTATTCCTTTGCTACGGTAAGGAATGTTTTATTTAAAACTACATTTTTTAAAATAGTAAGGATTCTAATTTAAAATAGTAACCCCTACTCAACAAGGAATCTGACATTTAAGCAAGGAAAATATAATTAATCTCACATCTACCAACAAGCATTTTAGAAATTGGATTTCATATAGGAAGTAGCTACATCGTTAAAGTCCTTCAGCATCCTCTTTGATTCCATCGCTACGAAAAATAGAAAGGAAGATGAATCCCCAACAACATTTTCCCCATGATATTGTCTCTGCCACGAAAAAGATCATGCAGACCAAAGAAAGATGTTTGTAAGAAACTGCCACAAGACTATCTATTGAATAGAGAGCACTACTCAAAACATCAGTTCACATACTTGAAAACATGCCCTGCTTACCTCCTTTCTTAGAAGCTAGGAGGCACAAAAATGGAGTAGTTTTATGGGAAAGTCCTTCTCTTTAGTTAAGTAAACTCCATGGAGTCCATAGCTAAAATGTTATTTTAGGCGTTGTAGGGTTGACCTTAAGGTTTATTGACATCTTTAGACCTATAAAAGTTTAGACCTCCCAGACAACTTGTATCCACCAGATTCTAACAAGAAATAAACTCAAATATATTGTATTGTAAGGAATGCAACCTTAAATGCAAGAAGGCTTGTGTGCAAAAGTTCCTCACAAATATTAATCTGCAGTGTATTGAGCGCAATCTATAAAAATAGTTAACACAATCAGCACAATGTTTACACAAATTGGACCAAAAGTAGATCTCACTCATGTACATTGTTTCATGAACCAACATTTTAAAAGTTGACCCAAAGGGAAATTTGTCTATAAGATAATGCGTAATGGTACATAGGATAACATCATTAAATAAAAGGGAGAACTTAACCCCAAGGTTTTTTCATTTTTGTCAGCCCTTTCCTTTTCTTATAAATGAATTCTAAACTCTCAATGGACTCCTCATCATGGAGCAAGTCATGATTGAATTGGGCTATGTATGCTTGGAAATCTTGGCATTGGAGCCAAACAAAGAGCCATGGGTATTCTTACTCTATCAGGTATGACTGCATTTCAGAATCCTGCAACTCAAACTTTGGAAGAATGTGCCATGTGCCAGATGGATTTGGGTTAAGTTGGTATAATGAATTATCTAGAATTATTGTGTTGGACGTGTTGAGGTCCAAATACCAATCTCGGTTTGCAGGTCCTTAAAGAAAATGGGCTTTAAATCCAATGTGAAGTCTGCTTTCTTACACTCATCCTGAGCTATTACCTTTATCTCTTTATGGTGTCCAAAACAAGCGGTAATAAAATTTCCACTTTTATTGCTCCACACAAAAATGTCCAACTATTCAAGATAAAAATCCAAGAATGCAATTTCATCTCACCTTATATATGATGTCCGTCCACTTGACACATGGCATTCATCCATAAGGGTCGTGTAGGGCGAGGATGATGCTCCATAAGGCACCTCTACGATAGTCACTAGAAGGGCATTCAGGTCTAGCAGAAATACTCTATGATCTTCCCATAGATGTGTGGGAACAAATCTTGGGGGGGGCGCTCTCAGAAAGCATAATGGTACAGGGTGATCCATCAAGGGGATTGCAATTGGCCCATATGCCTTAGTCTGCACTCTCTATAAAATTCCCATTGCCCTCCTATGAATTAGTTGCCATTTATTATACTCATTCTCTAACTCCCATTGCCATTCGGTCATGATAACTTCCAAAAAATCATAAGCACAAGTAACAAGCACCAAAGCTGCACAAAGAGGATGGTTTAGCAGTCAAGCTTCATGTACACCAAAATCGACCATATAAAATCAACATTTCACTATATATGAATCAGCAAAGATTTTGAATTAAAAGGAGACATTAGTTAATAATGAGCCAGTAAAGAAAGGAATTAGTATTAAAGGTGCCAATTCAACCCCATATAAAGTCAACCATAACAATATAAATTCAGCAATGAAAATAAATAAGTGATATTAAAAACACTAAATCTAAATGAATGAAGTAAAAATAGCAATGAGCCATATATGAATTAGAATGACACATGTTAAATCTGACAAATAAGAGTGTCTTATAAAATTAGAAACAACCAATATTGCAATTGGAATGAGACACATTAAATTAGACATTAAAGCATCCGGACAAGGAAGAAATACAAAAGCGAGAGTGTCTCTAAAAGAGATAGGAATTATAAAGTTTTTTAATCGAAGGATAAATTTTTATTAAAGATTTATAAAAATACCAAAAGTCTTCACAAATATGTGAAACCCAAAAGTACAAGAAAACCACATGGGTTGAATGCTTCATTTGCTATAGATCATATAGTATTTCTACAATACAAGACACCTGGCATCAACCCATAAATTAGCATAGACTCTATGTCATAATTTCTTACATGCCCATAGTTTAGCAACATTTGTCTCTTTGTAGGCTCAAGTATAGAAGTAGAAGTGGTCAACTTCTTCCTCGTACCCATCCTTGCAGCCATGTTTTCATGGGACTGTCATCACCCATGTCTATTTGGAGATCATCTGATGACACTCCCTGCTTCTCAAGCTCGGTGATGTTGGATAACACTTCATGTATTATATATTCATATGTCGAGAGATCACTGGCCATGTCGTCTTCACCACAATGAGTGAATTTTGTTGCAAGATGTCCTCTCTAGCTACTTCATCTATTGCAACAATTGACTCCTCTCCAAGGTCCTTTACAAGAAAGTACTCGCATTGTGGCTCCCTCTTTGAGTTGTCCTCTTCATCGTACATATCTGCAATACAAAAGGTCAATTGGCTATACTGCAATACATGGATGCCAAGTGGCTTTGACCATACATGCATTGCAAGTCTGTAGTAGTTGCAACATCCTAAGTAGAAAGAAACTAAGTGGTCTTATCCTTCTATGAAGATTGTCATCCATGGATATGTGCCAATAACATAGATGTGGGAACAACAATTGGGCTACTAACAATCTGCTAACACAATTGGTCTAATATAAAATATGTGAACCTAAGATCATGCAGATAACAATATGATAATAACACAAATGGGCTAATAATAGGTGTGCTCATATCACACCTACTAACTACACATAACTAATAATAAGATATATGCTAACAAAATTTGTGCCAGTAACAGAGATGCTAATGGTATGCTAACACAAATGTGTTAATAATAGTATGCTAACTCAAATGTTCTAATAAAAGATGCGCTAATAACAATATGCTAATAGTTATGCTAATAACAAAGATGCTAATGGTCATGCTAGTAACAATATGCTAACACAAATGTGCTAATAATAGATATGCTAATAGCACATCAGCTAACAACACAAATGATGTATGGGCTAAGCACATGTGCTAATAATAAATATGTGCTAAAACAAAACACTTGCTAAAAATAGATGTGGCAATGGTGGATGTGCTAATAAATGTATATGTTGTGACAACAATTCTCCAACAATTGTGGTAATAATAGAGATACTAACAATATTTATGCCAAGAACAATTGTGCTAATAACACAATACTAACACAAATGTGCTAATAACAATATGCTAATAATACAAATAAGCTAATAATAGGTGTGCTAATGGCAGACCTGCTAATAACAATACTTAGGTTCTACTAATAAGAAATGTGCTAGTACTTACAGATGATGTATGTGCTATCAACATATGTTCTATATAATAGATAAGCAACTAATTAGCACATATGCTAAAACATAGATGTGCAAAGAAAATACCTATAATTGAAAATAGATGTGCCAATGGTACATGTGATAATAAAAGATATGCTGAGAATAGTTACCAATCCCTCATATTATGCCATTGCAACCTTATCAATGTCCACCCCCTATGCAAAGTCATGTCAAAGGAAGAGGATTAGCTTAGATCCTTGTCGAAGTAAAAGCACATGGAAAGTGAATACACAACAAGAGTACCACAAGTTGAATGGGAAGAAAATGATATATACAATGTTAGTCAAATGGTAAACTAGCACATGTCTACTTTAGAGGGAGGCTAGCAAGAGTTCAAATCCTCGAACAAAGTCATAATCTAAAGGGTTCTATATTTGAGGATCTCACTCTAATTCAGCTCAAACAAAGGAATAGTGAACCTACCAAAGTGAGAGAAGCACACAAAATAGAAAAATGGATGGTTTATCAGGATGGGCAAGCCTTAATTAAGGATTTCAAATCCAAATCCAAAGACCCTCAGTCCTAAATTGATGTAGTGAAGGCCACTTAGTAGATACATAGTAGGCCCTCAGTCTTAAATTGATGTAGTGAAGGCCACTTAGTAGAAACATAGTTGTGTGCTATAACAAATTTGAGTTGAGATGCCATGTGCACTCCTTGACTCTCTAATTCTTAGAGATGTAGTAGTTAAGTTACTCTTTTTTGGTGTATGCTTTGTCTCATAGGCCCATGAGACCTCTTAAAGACATTGATAGTTCTTTCTTTATTTCCCTCTCTTATAGAATGTCCTTCAAGAGGCCCTAATCCATTTGGTGATGGACTGGTACATTGAAATGATACTCCATGTCATCTCCAATTATACTCCCATGTCTTGTAATCACTATCGGAGGTGGGATTGAGGCAACATATCAAATGTCTTATGGAAGTCCACGAAGTCATCGTATATCTTTGTCCTATGTGCCCTACCCTCCTCAATGATGGCCCAAAGAGTGAAGATGTGATGGAATGCAAATAGGCTCTCCTAAATCTTTCTTGCCTTGGTGCCTTCCATCAATGAGCCTCTATTAAAGGATTCAACTACATCTCTAAGAAAACCCATATAGTTTGGCCAGTGTGTAAACAATCATAATGATATGGTAGTTATTAGGATTGCTTGCATTGCAGAAGATAGAGGTGATTGTGTTTACATTGCAATGATACTCCATGTGATCTCCAATGATACTCCCTTGTCTTATAATCATTGTAGGAGGTGGGATCGAGGCAACATCTCAAATGTCTTGCAGAAGTCTTCTTCCTATGTGCCCCACCCACCTCAATGAGGGTCCTGAGAGTGAAGATGCGATTCAATGTAGATTCTCTCTCCTAGAGCTTGCCTACCTTGAGGCCTTCTATCCATGAGCCTCCACTAAAGTAATTCAATTATATCTCTAAGACAAATCCCTATAGCTTGGCCAATGTGTGAGCAATTGTAATGGTAAAGTAGTTATTAGATTCCAAAGGATCACCCATCTTGAGGACAAGGGTGATCATTTCCCTTGACCAGGTAGACGAGAAACCCTTACAATAAAAATGTTTGAACATGTGGGCTAGTAGAGGATCTATGGTTCTTATTTCATGTGATATGTGCTTGACCACAAGTCCCTTATGGTTGGAGCTTTCTCATCTCATAATTATTGAATGGCAATGAGCATCGTCCCTTTGGTGGAGAATGTACCTGTGATGGGTTGAGAATCCTCCGGGGAAGGGAGTGGAGGTTGGTTAGGATGCAATATGGTGAGTGAGCATGTGAGTACCAATTGTAGAGGGAGGTGATAGGCATGGAATCACAGTGACCAAGAAGCCTCTTCCAAGCTTCCTTATAGTCAGAATGTGCCACTATAGATGATGCGCCCATGTGATATGCCCGTCACTAAAGGCGGTGACATGCCCATGGTCTTGAGAGGATATTTGTATACCTAGATTAGTGGTAGAGAGATAGAGAGAGAGAGAGAGAGAGAGAGAGAGAGAGAGAGAGAGAGAGAGAGAGAGATTAACGTCCATGGGAAGCCTCACGGGCCTATGGGACAAAGTACACAAAAAGCAAAATCATACAATCCTCAAGGGGCTGAAGCAAAGGGTATGCTAGGACCCTTCTTGAGTACTAATCTATGCTAACAAAATCATAATCATAGAAATAGTAAACTATAACTGCATAGTGGGCCAGATCAATCAATCTATCCAGGCGCTGGGACTCAAAAACAAGATCAGAAACTAAAGCTTGGTACAATGATGGCTCTCTACTGGGCTACGAAGATGTCTTGTATCTATGTTTGTCGAGCTATCTCATGCTGCAATGGAAGACGTGGTCTCCTCGCTCTCTGGACTCTATGGGCTATGTCTATAGTGACCCCCTCATCTCTAATAGTCTCTCTTGAGGAAAGTTGTGATAGGTTGGACATCAATAGAGTGTGCTCTGGGGACTCTCTATCGCACAAGTGGTGGTCTCTGTGCCCCTCATTTAGTGTTGTACTATGCCGACTGTTCATCCACACTACTCTCATGATGGCTAGCTCCTCCTCCTCCACTCCACTGTGTCCAGGGGCTTGACTCAAATGTATAGAAGTCTGTGATGCATCTCTGTGCTTGGTCATCCTCTATGTCCTGTGGTGGTCCCTTGCTACTCTCTGGTGTATCACAAAAGCATCTCCCTATGTTGATGCATCTCCACATCAAATAAAGCTTGATATAGACCTGTCATGGAAATGGATTAGTTGACAAAGGGCCGAAGCCACTCCCGTCTAGGTAGAGATAGTGGTAGCATCCCTGAATCTCCTCTATCTCAATTGCCCCCAGCATACATAGCATGCAGATCCACTGCTCTTTGCGTATACGCACCGCTCTCCTTGCCTCGATCCTCAACTGATGGGACAAAACTTGCATTTGACCAATGGCAATCCTCAGTGCATGGGAGACTCCTCTGTCCTTGAGATACTAGGGTCTGATGATGAATCCCTCCTCTGATACTATTAGGAAGTGGTCGCGAATAAAACTGGGTCGTGGGGAGTTCGTGGTCCTCTACCCAAGTCTAGGATGTGTGAAGTTGGATGAGGTTTTATCGTATGATACGGTTGATCTCATCTCATGGGATTGACTCAAGAGGCGCATCTATGCTATATTGAAAGGGGGGAAGTCTATCCATTTGGATATTGTGCCTAGCAAGCCATGTTGATATGTGTGCATACCATGTGTTTGCCTGCTGTTTGTTTGGTGTGAGCATTGCAAGAAGGCTGGGGATCCTTGGCAGAATTTTATTTCTTTTTACAACAATGAATGACAAAAAAGTAGAGAAGCAGCCTTCATATGTTGCAAAACTAGCATCACCTTTGCCTTACACTCTGCCTAGAAAGAGATGAGGTAGCCACTTGGGTATCATGGAAAGGTTCCATAATCTAATATTCGGGAGGCCAACTCCTCCTTGGAGTCTAGGGGCCTTTAAGGAATCCCACGGATGTGGTGTAACCTCCTTCTGCCACTCTTCCCCACCCATAAGAGAGGACAAAGTAGTCGCTCTATTTTGAGCAAACTGGTTGCACCACTTAAAATTCCAGATGGATGCTACATAGGTAGTTGCTAACACCATGATGTGCTGAATGACTAGCAATCTAGCATTCCACCCATGCACATCCCCTTCCAGGCCCATAGTTTGGACTTAATTTTGTCCTTGAACCAAGAAAAGCATTGTTGACCTATCAAGTCTAGACTGAGGGATGAACCTAGGTATTTGATGACCTCACCTTTAGGAATAAGCTGCACCTATAGGTCTCCCACCCACTTAGGAGGAGGGTCATAGCTGGTTCATAGGGCGAACGGTTTAGTCTAGCTGTTGCAAAGGGATCTTGATGCCATGCAACTTCTTTAGGATGTTCATAGGGTTATCCATGCTACCCTTGACTTCCTGGATGCTACCATGAAATCAACTATGAAGAGTTGTTGAATTGGTTGCCTGAGGGGAGTTGAACTCCTATCGACATAGCATGGGTAGGTCTGCCATAGGGAATACCTCAAATTCAATCGCTTGGCTGCCTTCACTATTAATGCAAAAATTGGCAGAAGCATTCCCAAAAATCACATTGACCATCTTGCAGAAAGTCTCCACAAAGCCTCGCCTATGAAGGACTACAAGGATATAGTCCCAGGCTCTCCTAGTGTGCCCTACCGTATGCTTTGTCCATATCAAAATTGAGCAGAATCACCTTTTTCTTAGAGCTACAAGCGAATCCATATTGGAGGATACATTTAGGATATTCTTGAATATATATCGACCCTTGACTATGCCATTTGATTCTCAATCAACAATTGTAGAACACACCTCTCGAATGAGGATAGCCATCGATTTAGCAAAATTTTGTAAGATGTATTCAACATGGTGATAAGGTGCCAACAGTCCCCTACCTTCAACCAATTCTATCATTTGGAGAACACCTTCATGAGGCCATGGTTTACACTCTATTTACATCCTCTGATAAGGAGTCCTTTTGAAATAAAGCATTTGCTATATCAGTTAAGTCTTGGCCAATGAGATCCCAAAAGGCTAAAAATAATTCCGTAGTCAATCCATTTGGTCAATGAGATCCCAAAAGGCTAAAAAGAATTCCGTAGTCAATCCATTTGGTCAATGAGATTCCAAAAGGATAAAAAGTCAGTCCATCCAATCTAGAGGCCCTATCTTTCTCCATGGCATTCAGGGTATCTTTGAGTTCATCTTTGGTGAAGGGTTTGCATAGTATGGAGCATTGATACTGTGACACCCTATCTTCTAGTCTTATTAAAACCACATTCAAGTTTTTGGCCTAGATGGCATCTTGGATAGCACATTCTCCTACTATATTATTGAGCTTATGGAGAAATGTTTTGACGATATGCTAGACTTTGAACACTAGATTCCAATATGCATCCTGGTGCCATCGTAGCCAGCAACAATTGGTGGCTTCACATCCTAGCAAGTTCGGCCTCCTCCAACACATCTACCTACATTGCAACCTCCATGTCCACCAAATCATAGCAAGGTATGGATGTATAGGCAAGGTCCAAATGGCAAATCGTAATGCCTTTCTGATGCGAGTCAAGGCTTCCCAACTTTCTCTCTTTCTCAACCTAAACTCCTTGTCAAACTCTTTGGCTTGCCTCAAGCTGACTTAATAGTGGCATCACATTTACTACAAGGATCTTGAAAATCGTTCTCGGCTAACAAACCACAGTCTTGTGATCTCCTCAAAGGAATTTTTTGAAGAAAGATGATTCTTATTAAAGATAAATGGCATGTCCATGCACCTCCTCGTGACTTTGGGGAGACTAAGTTTCCAAAGGACTGGCAAGTGATGAGAGATGCTTGTTTGCATCAAATAGACCCCCTTCATGGGGCTTCAGACCCACCACCTCTCACCTAAGAGGTAGTATCTATCCAACCTCCCTGCTTGGAATTCCAGCCCTTTCCTACGGTTACACCAACTAAAACCTTCTAGGGATAAAGGATCACGTTCCTTGCAATCCAAGGCTTGGTCAAGCATGAGTTCTTCCTAAGCTTTGTGCTCACTCCTTGCAATATAACTAGTCGAGTGCGACCTATCAAAGAGTTCTTCTGTAAATTTCCTATCCCGCCATTTGGCCCCCTCCATTTTTGATTTCAATTATCTCCAACAATCAGCTTTTTGATTTGGGCTATTCAAGGCATAGACGTTGGCAATGACCCATCCTTCGACATCTTTAAAGATTTCCTTTAGTGATAGTGAGCTAAGAGTGAGCACTCCTTTGCCCCTTCATGGGAAGTTGGCAAGAACTTTGTAGCCAATCTGCCAGCAAACTGAACCAAAAATTGTCACTACTACCGCATTTTAAATCCTGGAGCAAAATAATATACGATTTCAACCTTTTGTTTATTTGCCGTGCACATAGGCCCCTCACATTCCACATTAAAATTGCAAACCCTGTATTATTTTCCTTTTACTGAGCTATTGAAAGGGAATTATTGAGCGAGAGCTTTATAAGCACCTCTAAAGAAATTGAAGTGGTTGTCCCTGCTAGAGCTCACATGTCAGGCCACTTCTTTAATTCTTTTGGAGAAGCTAACAGACGAATTAGTTTCCTTTGCATTGCTAATGGAGTATACCTTCCAACTTTTTTTCTCCCCATGAGACCTTTTCTTATGATTTGGGTCTAGCATAGACTCCTCCTTTGTCTCGCCATCCTCTCCTTGTTGTTGAACAACTAACATACAGTTTTCAATTGTATAAGCGGTTCTAGCATCAGCACTCTTACCTCTAATCGACACTTTGATCTGAGTCCGCAAATTCTGCTTGTTCATTGACAAGAATCAAAGTCTTGCCTTTCTTACCCACCACCAACCATTGCTCTCCATGAACTTCGGTATCAAGTTTCCCATTGTTTTGGCCTAGGAGCTTGACATGTTCGTGATTTTTTCAAAGATTGTTGCCATGATTGTTAGTGATGTGCGGTTCAAGGTAGTCGAGTGTCATCTCCCACGATGGAAATGTGCCTTGCATGTCAGTGGGCTATGCTTGAGAGTCCTCAATGTTCTCTTTTATTGATCTTTAGGACTAGGATTCCCATCCCTTCATGCAAGTGATATATTCTCCACTTTCTCAGGGTAATTTCTTGCAAAATGATTGGCTTTCTTATAGTCAAAGCAAGTGTTTGGGAAGTGCTCGAACTGGACCTATTGCACTAGGGAGAGACATCTAAGAACTTAACTTCAATGAAATCTAGAGTGGTTTGTGCCTGATTGTAACTGATCATGCACGCTTAAGACTAAGCTGCTTTTTTGTGTTAGGAAGCATGTAGAGGTTTTTTCCCAACATTGACGCCCATCTTTCAACTGCTTCTCCTAGCCATGTTGGGAGATTGGAAAATCCACCCACATCGGTCAATCTCTTAAGAGGAATTCATCCATATTGTAGGTCAAGCTCTAGACTATGGCCAAAATTGAGGCACTTAAAAACTTGAGGGGACTCTTGAGTATGTTGTTCCGAAGAGCTTCTAAAATACAATGCACCAAGAGAAAGCCCTTACCCATAAACCTAGCTCTATAGCAACTAGAGGGGAGTCTACACTCATAGGCAAGCAGCTATTCCAATTTGTCTAGTGAGGGTAGGTGCTCCATGAAGAAGAGATATACCCCCCATAAAAAGCCACTCCAGCTCAGCTTGGGCGTCCTCCACCTATAGTTCATAGGCTACCTTGTGCTTTTGGCTTCATTCAAACCATTCTTTATTGGAACTTTCCTTTTCTCTATGCTCGACTTCTAAACACAAAATCTTCCTTCCTTTCTCTGAATCTAATGGGGAGACATGACCTTGAAGTTTGCTGGCCAACACTTCTAGGTACGAAAGAGAGTCGAAGCTTTTCCTCCTCATCATTGGACCTAGACTTAGTTTCATCATGTTGCCCTCCTTCCAAGGTCTTCTCACAGTTTCCACCTTCTATGCTCATTGCATCACCTTAGGGGTTGTGGGATTCCCTAACTCATTGCAAAGTCACTTCAGGTTGCCTCTAGCCCCTCCTCCATCTAGAGGCACTAGCTACACTAGCAAACCGTCTTACAACTTGCCCCTCACCTCTCCTCTGGAGGGTCTCCAACTCACCCCACTCTTAACTTTATAAATTCATTAAAATGTTTTTCTGAACTTTTATAGTAGGTCATGAGTTTCATGAAAATTAGTATTCTCAAAGAACCATTGCCATGTACCCAAAATCATAGTTATTATTCTATAATAAACAAATATGGATCACAATCTTATCAAAATTTATGGTCTTTAAATCATGAAGGATTCTACAATGATTTGTTGCTTTTTCCAGATCCAATACATAAAGCCTAGAGTTTTTTTGATATTACACTGTCTAAAATGATCTCCAAAAAATATTCCATATCAAATTGCTATGTTTTTAATAGATAGGTACAATATTTACCTTAGTTTTAAAATTTAGCAAATCTAGCACCATTTTGAGGGAAACCTAAGAGTGGGTAGAACACAATAGGCCTCCTTTGATAAGCAATAGGTACAACGCTATAGGTCTCACTTGACATGCAATACTATTTGGAGGGAGGATAGGGTATATAGCAATAGCTACTCAGTAGTTTTGTAAGGTAGGATTCTCAAGACTCAACAAAAGCTTAAAGGTTGTTGGGTGATAGGATTGGGATTGTTATGTGAGCTAGAAGTGGTGGGTGGCATGAGCGAAGAGGCATGGTGTGGCGACTATTGTTTGGTTTGGATTTTGGGGAGGGTAAGGAGGATGGAGCCAGAATTGGGGAGAAAATGTGAGAAGATTGGCAAAGAGAATGGCAAGATAGGGTAGGTGATACTTGAGGTACACCAAATATTTTGACATTTTCTTTTGGTATTTTGTTGGAATTATTAGTTTCAATATGGGATGTGACATGTTATCACACCCAGTGTGTACGATGGTGGTTTTTCCAATAGAGACAAAAGGCCAGTAATCACACTAAAGGAGGGCTTCCCATTAGACATTCATCCTTGGGAATTCGCTCACTATAAAGCCATAATCACATTTAAAATACTACTATATTTTTATATTTTTAATAATCATTTCCCCCTCTTCTATACACATGTTGTAATTTTTAATCCAAAAGTTTTCTCCATGCATGTACATATTATAATTATATTAGATAAATAATTTTTTAATTATGCATGTACATAATTATATTAGATAAGTACTATTTTAACCCCTTGCTATCCATAGATGGCCCATAAGTCTCCAAAACAAAAAAGGCCCCTTCCATTAACAAACCTACTATGTCACATGTTGTATAGAATGATTTCCATAGGACATTCATATGTCACTACAATATTTCATTGCATTTTTATGAGTGTAGCATGTAATGGGAGACACAACACACTTTTATCATCCTCTCCCATGTGTTGCAATATTTCTAAAAGATTCTTTCACCCATTGATTTGTCCCAATCAAGAGTGGGTAGTACACTCAAGAGTTTGATTTGGAGTCCCTTTCATTGGATTTGGGCTCACACTTCAAGATGGTCTTCTTTTATAAGGTCTTCAATAAGTTCTTGATACAATGTGTTATGCTCCATAGTAATAATTCTTGTACTGTCTCTTCTAAATACTATTTTGATTTAGTAATCGGATTTTAAGTCTTGAAACAATTCCTTTTTTACCTTATAATTCTACACTCTTTGTTTTTATCCTAGCTCACATATATTTATTCCTTCTTTGTAATAACTTTTCTTTGATTAGTAGAAGTTCCTTTCCTTGGTTATCAAAGAAGACTTGTAATTTGAAAAGATCCATTTAATTCTATTTTAGGGATGTTTTGACTTGTTTTAAATTTCTCATACTCTCTACTAGAGGTTTTTTGCATATGCACTTTCTAGTGCTTGTGGTTGCCTTCTAAGTAGAAAAATTTAAATTCGTGATTTGAAAAATGCGGGAAAATCGCTCAAATGATTCGAATGAATGTTGAACTCATGTGATAGGGTTACATAAGATCAGTGACCCCCCTGAGTATTCTTTCAATAGAACGTGAATGAATGACAATTAATATATTGCATTCTTGAAAGTGTTTTTTAAAGGATATGTGTTGTTTTTGACAAAATGTGTATTGCAGTATGTTTCTATTACATACTCAAATTATTTTTTTGTGCTTTTTTTTTTTTGGCAACTTCAAAAGCATGGTGCGTGGCAAGATTTGGTCACATGTGATGGAGATACAAAAGGTACATGCCTCGGTCTCTTTCCTGCAGTGTAAATATTGTGTGTGGACACAAGTTCACGGGCGGTTTTACTCGCATCAAGCAACATTTTATCGGAATAGGTAGTGACGTTAAAGCTTGCTCTTGCACTCCGTTTGATGTTTTTTTGTTATGCAAATCATATTTAGAGAAAGTGAAGAAAGTGGTTAATCCAAACCTAATAAGAAATTGTCCAAGTCAACAAGATGTGAGCATTGAGGTTGATGAGATAGTTGAAGGAGAAGCACCGATAAATGCAAGGGGTGTATCCATACATGAAGGTGATGTAGATTTGCTAGCAAGCAGGTCGCATGTGAGTTTTGATGGGACTAATGCCTATCAGGTAAAGAAGAGAAAAAAGGGAGAACAATCTTCTATGGAGGATGGATTTCTTTAGCAACAAGTGCATGAAGAGCACTTAAGATGGACAGAAGCATTTGTAAAAAATGGTATATCATTCAATGTCATGAGAGATGAGACGTTTTGTAATGCCTTGAAATCATGTGCTGGATCAGGATTTATTTTGTCAGATTATAATAAAATGTGTATAGATCATCTTGATAGAGTCAAACAAACTGTGGCAAGTTGCTTGAAACAAAAGATATTGGATTTTATTCCCACATATGGGTGCATTCTTGCTTTTGATGGATGGACTAGCAAGCAGGCCAGACCCTTGATAAATGTAATGTGCATTACTCCCAAGGGAACTATGTTTTTGGAGAGTATTGATACGTCCCTAAAAGAAAAAACTTTAGCATATATTGTAAAAATATACGAAGAGCAATTTGTAAAGTTGGCAGCAGTGAAAATGTTACTGCATTAGTAACAGATAATGCATCAAATTACAAAACCATGGGTGAGATATCCCACTTTGACATGGGTGCCATGTGGTGCTCATACTCTCAACTTATTGTTGAAGGATATTTGACAATTGCCATTTCTGCAACCAATACTACAAGATGCTAACACCATAGTGAGTTTTATAGTCATCAATACTTGCATGCACTATTCAGAGAGCACTCTGTAAAGCAACTAAGGCAATTTTGTCAAACTAGATTTGCCACTTCTTTTCTAGTTCTTGCTAGATTGTTGGAAGTGCGTCAAGCCTTAGTTGAGACTGTGATAGACGATAGGCGAATTGGCTCGAGAAAAAGATGCAGTATGCAATACCAGGTAGTACATGTGTGCATCTTGTACAATCATCATAATTTTGGAGAAATGTAGAAAGAATGAAAGAAGGTATAGAGCTATTTGTGATAGTATTGAGGATGGTCGACACTAATGCCTTTATTATGGGTAAAGTATTTTTTAAGATTCTAGAAGTAATATGATAGGTTAAAGAATTTGTGCGCTTTGCACCTAGCAACAAGTGGTACATATTTGGTCGATAAGAGATGAAAGCAAATGCACACTCCTTTGCATGGAGCTGCATTTGTAGTACATCCACAATATCAAATGCATGCTCAATCACAGAATCCAGAAGTCATACGTAACTTTCAAGAGGTTTGTAAGAACTTGCTTTTGGGAGATCAAGGCAAATTGGCCTACCAACCACGAGTGAGGTATATGAATTGCAAAAACTCTTTTGGAGATCCTTGGAATCTTGATGCTATTAAGATGACTATTGCATCTACTTGGTGGAAGGAATTTATGGTGGAGAGACATTGGAGTTGCAAGATGTTGCAACTTGTGTGCTTTGTGTTGTTGAATCATTGGGTGCATGTGAGCAAAATTGGAGTGCATACGATTTTAATCATTCTAAGAGATGTAGTTGCTTAAAGCCATCAAGAACTGCAGATTTAGTATTTTGCTTTGGAAATCTACGATTGTTAAAAGGATTTAATATTGCGGGCTAGGGCAACAAGCGAAGACACTATAATGAGAATTGCTAGACAACAATTGACTACAGAATTAGTTGCCGAGGGAGCATTCAGTGAAGAAGAAGACGAGCTTGAGCTACTCAGTGACAACAGTGAAGTTGAAGTGATAGACGATATTGTACTGTGTTGAATGCAATATAGAGTGTTGTATGTTACACATGAGGGGATGGATAGGAGAATATGATAGGTGATCGAAGAGTCATATGCCCATATCCATCTCATCTCATTTTCTACTTGGAAGCGGTGGGTGAAGCTCTAAATATGTGGGATGGTATGTTGTATGTGAGGGGACGGATGGGAGAATATGTCAAGTGATGGAAGAATGCATATGCTTGTATCCATCTCGTCTCCTTTTGTACTTGAAAGCTAGAACCTTGTGGGCTACAAGTAATGTTGTGTTGTACATGGAAGCAGTGGATGAAGCTCTAATTATATAAAATGACCACTATGTTGTATGCAAGGGGATGGATGGGAAAATATGTCAAGCCATGGAAGAGCGCATGCTATATAAAATGAGAGAACACTATTTCTTTTGTATTGTTTATGGATTTGTCTTCTATGTGTCCATTCTATATCATGTTTACTTTGTGTGTCAATTTGTTGCATGATCATATAATGCTCGTGTTGGTTTGGATGTGTGCTTGGGTCAATACCCCTTCAATGGTAGTGATTTCCTAGATAGCTTGGGTGGGTGTAGAGTCCATTGCGTGGGTGTAGATTCCATCACATCTAGCTCCATGGGAGCTAATGTTGCATCGTGTACTTGTTTATTAATCTCATTTTGCAATAAATCTTTTGGAAGTAGCTCTAGAATGAGCTAATTTTTTTTCTTAGGAGTCCTTCATTGTCATTTATAGTAGGTTGCATCAATCCTTATTGAAAAGCTTCCCCTTAGATGGCAATGAGAGTGGATAGGGCTATAGGTTCCGATATAGGTGATAAGAGAAGCCCCAATTCTTCTATTATCCATGGTAAGGTAGCTATGGAGCTTCTTCTTAGTGTAGCTCTATGTTAATGATTGTTGCCAATAGATGTGAGATACATCTTTTGTCAAAATAGGTGACTAATGCATGCTTAGCCAACGAAATGTGTCACATGCCTTGCCCAATCTTGTAGAGGTTGGTTTATGAGAGCAATAGCCTTGATTCATATGAAGTGTCTCTTAGCTTCTTTTGTTGTGAGGGATTCTCCCAAGAAATGTGCTGTAACTTCTTTTTGAATGGGACCTTGAATCATGTTTCCTTTCTTGCCATCATCTTTTGCTTTTGTTCTAGGTGCAAACCATTTGTGCTAGGTGCGAGCCATTGGCACTAGATGTGAGCCATTGGTGCTAGGCCCGGGGGGTCCACCAGGGTTTATCGTATGGTACCACATGAGTGTAAGGGAGGGGGGTTATATAAGGGAAGGAGGGTACATTTTATAAGGTAAGGTCCCGTAAATAAGGGGTAGATGAGGGGAATTTTCATATATTTATTGCACGCAGGTGACATCTCCTTATTACTACTAGTGAATCCCTATGGTGCTAGGTGGGAACAATTGGTGCTAGACTTTTGAGAATCTTGCATCTAGAGCCTTGTGTGATAAAGAAATTTTGCACAGAAAAAGTTGTATATTATTTACATAATTGGTTTACATCATAAGAATCTATAAAAGATTCACAAAAAAAGCGACCTTTACAATTGAAGAGTTAACTAGGATAAACAAAAAACAAGGGACTTTGAGCATCTAGCTTTCAAGACTCTTCATCCTTGACTTTTTGATTATCTATAGTAGTTTTTTTCTCATAAGGAACTTGTGAGTTTGTTCCTTTTCTCAGGGAGACGTCTCGTACAACACATTTGAGGGGATCTTTGGGAGGACCATAATGAGGCTTCTTAGTGACATTCCCTGTAGAGTCTAGTTCCATGTAGCCAGGACCATGCACAGCAAGGAGGGGAGTTCTTCTTCTTGGAGATGGGGCTTTGAAGAAAGGTTCAACAAAGGGAGGGCTCCCAACAGCCTAAGTAGAGGGAGCTGGGGTGGTAGCACTGTTCAGCAGGATATTTTTGGCTAAGACATGTCGGTCAAGCTTCAACAAGCATCTTTACAACAATGGTATGTGAGTCTTCCAAATAGTTGACATATGTCGGTTAGCTTCAACAAGCATCTTCACAACAATGGTATGCGAGTCTTCCAAATAGCTAAGGGCATGCAATTCAATCGCCACTTTTAGTTGAGCATGAGTTTCATTGTAAAGCTTGATTGCCTTAAGGAGGCACTTTTTTTCCTATCCCACCAATTAGCAAATAATATGCCAACAAACATAATAATGTTGTTAAATTGAAAGTTGTTACGAGCAATCCAGATACACTAGATAGCCTATGCTCTCGTTGGATGTCACAAATCCTTTTTTACCTTAGTTGACTCCCCTAAAATAATGGCCTTCCAATTTAGGGGTTCCCCAGTGACCAGGTGCACTAGTTTCCACGCTTTCCTTGCATGAGGATAGGCCACAAAGAGATGAAATATATCATCCCTCACTCTTGGACATTGTTTGCAAAATCTGTCCCCTTTCCCAATTCTTAGGCTCTTGACATTTGTCCACATAGCCATATGAAGGATCATCCATGATAGATTTGAGACTTTTTATGGTATGTTTTTGGCCTAGATGTTCTCAATCTACTCTTCCATGTGGTTACACTGTCTCCAGTATTCCACCTTCTATTTGGTTCCTTGTAAGCCTTGTCAATGGTGGCAACTGGTATAGGGATGGGAAAAAAGAGAGTTGCCCACCTGGCTAAATTCCTTCATGTAAATTAGTTGTTGTCAACCACCCTTCCATTGTGTTTCACTTTACTAGAGAGTGAGTTTGTTCATGACTAGACCTTGCTGGTTGTAGCAAGCGAGAATTCTCTTTGGATTTCCTACCAGCTCTTCCACTTGAGATTTCCTCTATCCCATAGCTGGCCCTAGCATGGTAATTCCTTTTTGAAAAGACGTTTTGCTCTCAATAAGTCTTCACTCCTAGATTTATCCTTAGAAATCACCGAGACCCAAATGGAATCAAGCGCCATAAACACAATAAATCTCTTGATCTGCTCAAAAGCAGACCAAAGAGACCTCCATTATGGTATCCCTTTTATAGTTCAAGGTTCTAGGGAGCAAAGAGCTGAAAGAAGAGGAAAATTTTCCACTTATGTGCTCTGAGAGGACGGATATGGATTGTGTTTCTGAGCAAGAGCATGGCCCAATCTTCAAGGGGATTAAGAATAGCTTTGACAATCTAGGAGACCGCGAGCTTATGGGCAGCTTGCTTAATATCCACTATCCCTAGAGCTCCCTCCCCTTTTTTTCCTTTTGAGCAATTTTTTAAAATAAAAATTGTCTCAGAAGACAAGATATAACCATGTCAAGTTCCCTTTACACCTGGTTCAACTTGAAAACAAATGCATATCATACATGAGTTATAGACTAAGGGTATGTTGGTTTAACTTTAAAATCCTTGATCAAAGCCTTGAAACTACAATGAGAGGTGAAGAACATGCATGGTAATGAGTGGCCAAGCATGTAAGTGTAAACAAGAAAATGGGAAAATGATGATAATTTCATGTGTCTTTTTAGGAGTGGGTGGGCAATACACGAGGGAAAGGTGGTCGTGGGGTGGTGCAAGCACATTGCCACATAGGCAATATTAGAAGGATTAAGGGAAGGTGGATAGGTTAGTTAGGTGTAGAGGGTAGAAAAAAGTGGGGGATTTTTTTTTTTAATGCAATGTTTAATAGAAAAAATGGTTAATAGAGGCAATATAGACTTAATGAAGAAGGGGCATATTTACCAGTCGCTACACCACAAACTAATAAAAAAGGGTGAGGAAAACTTCTTTTAAAATAGGCCATTAATTACTTATTAATCATACAAAATATACCTGTGTGAAAAATGATAAGTAATTAATGTTACATAAAGAAAGAAATCAAATTAAAGTAAAATAAACTTAATTAACATGGTTTATTAGAGGCTAATTGCATCAAAAAATAATCCTAAAGAGGGGGAATTAGTATTAAAACAAGCTAAAAAAAAGAGGGCCAACAATTTAGAGTTGGTTCTATATCAAGGGGGGTACGTGCAAAGGGGAAGATGTACAAGTGTAAGTGTGTATGTGTGTGTGTGTGTGTGTGTGTGTTTAATGTGTGTGTGTGTAGATCAGGACTACTCTATACAATGGAATTATGGGTGGGTGTGTGTGTGTGTGTTTGGGAAGGGGGGGGTAGAGTTGGTTCCATAACAAGGGGGATAGGTGCAAAGGGCATCGATGATGTACAAGTGTGTGTGGTTTGTGGGTGTGTGTGATTTTCAAAATCTATCCAACTTACAACAAAGTGGTGGTTTTGAGGTTAGAGTCAAGGAGATGTGAGCATGTATATGTAAAAAAAATTTTCAAAAAAGTGTGTGTGTGTGTGTGTGTGTGTGTGTGTGTGTGTGTGTGTGTGTGTGTGTGTGTGTGTGTGTGTGTGTGATGGATTACAAGTTAATTGCAAGCGAACTTCAACAATCTATAGACAAGGTAGTACACCTTCTAGTCTTATTCTAGGGGGTCCTTAGCCCATTGGTTTACTCTAGATTTATATTGATTCGCAATATCTTAGTTTCTAATACCTTTGGATGAGTCTTTGTGCATGTTATGTTATGTCTTAAATGCTAGATGTTTTGGATGTCATTCACCCTTAAATATCTGGTGGTATGACTAGGTTCGACGTTATGATGAAGATATTTCATTCTTGTATATCAAGCTAGCATCATGTGCTATAACTTTTTTTGAACAATCAAACGCACAAATAATCAATTGAACATTTTTTGAACAACAATCAAATGTGCAAATAATTAATTGTTCTGAATATTTGGACATCTATGGTTGTGACATCAATGGCAACATATCGCAAAAGAATGTAGATAAAGAATTAACTTAAGCATCTGGTTGGGAGCAAGATGAACAATGTCCACTATGAATAGTGGACTCCTTATAAGGTTGGGAAGTGTTTTACTTCTTGTGTGTTGGCTCAACCTATCAAAAATAAACTCATAAGGACAAATAGGCAAAGAAGGGAATTTCCTTCTTCCTCAATAAGGAAATCAAAAGCGTGAATATTCAAGGTAACTTAGTAATTGAGTCAACTTCTAGGATTACTTGATACTTCTTTTGGCAGTAAACGGTGATTTCCTACAAATGCTTAGAGAGCACTAACCAACCAAAAGATCTTAACTAAAATAGGAGTCCCTCTAAAGCTCCTTGCTCATGCCTTGGTTGTTGCTGAGCAACCTTGTGTGTCCATAGTTTAGTCACTTTTTGGACTTTGGATCCCATTCCATACCTCCTATTGTTTCTTGATGGACTCCAGATTTGCTTAATCTGTTGTGCATAGCCTTCCATCTTGTCAACTATTAGTGAGCTACTATGTGGCTATATATGTGTTAAGAGCCTTCCTCTTCGTTGGGAACCTCATGCATTATGCCAACACCTACAAGTTTTGTTTATTACTATCATGGTGCACTTTGCTAACACCTACAAGGTTTGTCTACAACCTTGTGTGTCTATAGTTCAGCCACTTTTTTGAATTTGTAGCCCATTCCATGGGGATTTGAAGCTCCTATTATTTCTTAATGGAGCTATATGATTGCTTAATCTATTGTGCATAGCCTTTCATCTTGTTGACTATTATAGTGAGCTATTACTATGTGGCATTATTTAGCTGTTAAGATTGCCTTCCTCTTCCTTTGGGAATGTCATGCACTATGCCAACACCATTTGTTACCTTTGTTGACAATTGTGCCATAAACTTTATGTCATGCTACCTAGAAATAGTGGTAGAAGCTTTTCATTCCATGGGGATTTGAAGCTCCTATTATTTCTTAATGGAGCTGTATGACTCCTTAATCTATTATGCATTGCCTTTCATCTTGTCGACTATTAGTGAGCTACTATATGGCTATATAGAGGTGCTAAGATTGCCTTCCTCTTCATTTGGGAACGTCATGCACTACACTAACACCATTTGTTGACCTTTGTTAACAGTTGTGCCATAAATGTTATACATCGTGCTACCTAGAAATAGTGGTAGAAGCTTTTCAAGCTCCCCACTTCAACAACTAATCTTTGTGGCTTTTTGGGAAGCTCAAATCGAGCTTTTTCTCTCCACAAAGGCCTCTATAACCTCACAATCCTCAATTGTCAATTGTCATAGCTCACAATCAATAGAAAGAAATAGTATGCTCTAATACCATGTGAGGATTTGGAAGAATTGAGGGCAAGCACATGTAGGTAGATTCATCAAGACAATGCACAACACAATAACCTGCAGTATGTTCTACAATCAACACGTGGATGAAATTGATCCCCTTATCCACTCTACATGGTCCTTACCCACACACCAACCCATGTATATAAGATCAATGAACTAATGACCCTCTCGATGGACTTCCATGGCACTCTTATGGTAGATTATGTGGGCTCAAGTATTACTTTCAATCTAGAGGATTTATGATTGGTTTATAGAGAAAAGAACAATAATGTAAAGGATTATGAGTAATTAGTGGTGTGACCCAAGGTTTTAGGGTAGCCAATTATTCAAAAGTAGGGATGTTTCAACCAACTTATTCAACTATGAAGGAGCTCATGGTTTATGAGCGCATGGCACATGGCGACATAATTAATGGGTTGCAATAATGCTCATAATTAGTGGTTTACAATAATGTTCATTGTAGTTGCCAAGGCTGCAATAGAGCCCATGTCGTATGAGAGAAGTGTTAGAAATCAAGAGGGAATGAATCACTCAAACCTCCACCCAAGATCTCTCCAATTCTTACACACACTCAACTCAGATAGATGATCATAGATGCAACAAACACTCTCTCAGAAATAAATATGGACGGAGAGAGAAAGAGAGTATATTCATCCACCAGATGGTGGGCAGAAAATTAGCTTAAAGGGAGTAGTACAAAACATAGCAAAGTGCTAGAGAATATTGATGGAATCTCTCTCTCACCAACTGCTCGCGATCTGAGTGCTGAACATAACCTTGGAGAGGGGCTTTCAGTCTTGCACTGGATGCTGGAATGAATGGAGGAGTATACCTTTTATAGGCACTACCCAAGCCCCTTGATTTGGCCGACCAGTAGGGTCGATACCCTATCTGGTGGCCAACCACATGGGCCCTAGAAAACCGTGGCCCTGGTCGATGGCCCTGGTTGGGCCGACTTGGCCAGCCACAGGCCCTTATTTAAGGGCGCCCTAGGCGGCCAGTCAATGCTGCTCCTGGTGCCTCTATGTGAGGCCTAGAGCCCCTTTATTCTTGCTGTTGTAGACTGCAACCAGCCCGTGTGCTAGTTGCCTATGATGCCAACCTGAGTCTCTCTCTCTCCTTAGCCCTCCTACCTCTCACTGCCCCTTGTCCCCTCAAATTGGGGGCTCACAGCTGGGCACAGTGAGTTTCTAACACCCCCCCTCAATGTCACAACTGTGGACCAATCCCCATTCGTTTGATGAGGTGCTCCATTTGTTCTCGAGGAAGTGCCTTCATGAAGAGGTCAGACAAGTTGTCGGCAATCGGGCAGTACATAAGCTCGATCACATCGTCGATGATGAGCTCTTGAACAAAGTGGTAATGAACTTTGATGTGCTTAGTCTACGCATGGTACACTGGATTCTTGGCAATGGCTATGCAACTCTGATTGTCGCACATCAGCTCTGTTGTCTCCTCCTGACACACGTCCATGTCCTCTAGAATCCACCTCAACCACAGTGTCTCACAAGCTACTGTACACGCGGCTCTGTACTCCACCTCTATAGATGAAAGGGCCACTGTGGGTTGCCTCTTACTTAGCCAAGAGATGGCACCAAATGCAAGTAAAAAACAATACCCTGTTGTTGATCTCCTGGTGTCAGCATCACCCACCCAATCACTGTCACAGAACCCACCTGGTTCGATGCCTTTGGTATAGGTGATCCCGTAGGTGCAAGTGCCCTTTAGATACCTCAGCACCCATAAACCTGCATCCCAATGACTCTTCTTGGGAGAAGCAGAGAACTGGCATAATAGCCCAACTGCATAACAAATATCAGGTTGAGTATTGGTAAGGTAAAGCAAACTTCCTACCAATCATCGGTACAAAGGAGTATCGACCGGCTAAGATGTGTCGTGACCCACTTAGCTTGAACCTGAGCTCCATGGGAGTTACTGCTATCCTGCAATCCTCCATCTAAAATCTCTTCAGAAGTTCTCTACAATATTTCTCCTATGAAATGAAGATCCTATCTTTGGCCTGCTTTACTTCTATCCCAAAGAAGTAGTGTAATAACCCAAGGTCAGTCATCTCAAACTCAGACATGAGTAGCTCCTTGACCTAAGAAATCTTCTTGACATGGTCACCTGTCAAGATAAGATCATCAACATAGAGGATGAGTACCAATCGCAACCCCTTCTCAATGAACAAGTAGAGGTTTGCCTCAGAAGGGCTCCGACTTAGCCCTATCTTTTGAAAGAATACATCAATCCTTTGGTACCAAGCTTTGGGGCCTTGTTTCAACGCGTATAGCACCTTCTTCAAGCTGCAGACCTTTAATGGGGACCCTGGATCTTGAAAGCCTAGTGGCTGCTCTACGTATACCTCCTCCTCCAGGGTTCCATTAAGGAATGTGGACTTCACATCCATTTGAAAAATAGGCCACTGGAATTGGGCAGCAAGCGCAATCACTGTCCGGACAGTAACCATGCGAGCTGTGGAAGCAAAAGTTTCATCAAAATCCATGCCTTCAGTTTGAGCAAAACCTTTGACCACTAACCTTGCTTTATACTTATCCAAGCTACCGTCTGATTTGTATTTAAGTTTGTATACCCACTTAGTGCCGATGACTTTCCGTCATGGGGGCCTGGCCACTAAGTCCCAGGTATTGTTCTTTAGGATAGCATCCATCTCTGCTTGCATGGCAGCCTACCATTCTGGATGGTCCTTCACCTCCTCAAAGGTCCTTGGCTCTTCAAGTTGAGCCACCAACGCAAAATTCACGGATGGGGTCTTTTGAAGACGTTGGGACCGTCACAATCTGGAACTGCTACTCTCAGGTATTTCGATGACCCGAGAGTCTTCCAATGTCTGTAGGTACCATTGGGGCAACCTTTTCTACTTCTCAGTGGGAGGAGGAACTAGAACTGCTTCTAGAACATCCTACTCTTCCTTAGTACCTTGTGGAACATCAGCTTCCAATTTCGCCACCAGATACATTTTCTGCTCTGGGAATCAAGCTTGGTCCTATCTTTCTTGTGCACATGCACCCATGCGTTAGAACCAAAAATGCGGAGATGAGTGATAGAGGGCTTCTTACCATAAAATGCCTCATATGGAGTCTTGTCCTTGACGGCCTTTGTCTTTGGTCCTCTTGAGAATGTGTACAGCTGTATTGATAGCTTCACTCCAATAGGCTTTAGAAAGGTTCCTCCCTCAGAGCATAGCAAGCCCTCTCTCTGTGGTGGTTCTATGCTTCCTCTCGGCTACCCCGTTTTGTTGAGAAGTATGTGCTGTGGTGAGTTGTCGCTTGATCCCACGCTAAACTCATTTGAGGTGAATTCTCCCCCGTACGGAACGTCTTGACATCCTCCCCTGTCTCCTTTTCAACTCTAGCCTTCCAGTCCTTGAACTTCTCAAAAGCCTGTGACTTTTCAGCCAAGCAATACACCCAGGTCATTCTACTGAAATCATCCACAAAGAGAAGTGAGTACCTGGATCTTGCCCACGATACTGTAGACATTGGGCCACAAATGTCGGCATGAACCAACTCAAGTGGTTTGCTAGCCCGAAACGAGGCCTCTTGTGGGAACTTGTCCCTGTGCTACTTGCCTTCTAGACAAGCCCTATAGACACCATCCTTGCCTGTAATTGGTGGAAGTCCATCCACCATCTTTGACTTTGACATTTCAGCCAAGGTTCCATAGCTAACGTGATTGAAGCGCTCATGCCAAAGTTTGGACTTTCCATTGTCTTCATGAACCAACATTGCACTGAGGCGGTATAGTCCGTTCTCTTTAACTCCTTGGGCCACCATCTGTCCATTTGCTTTGGATGTCACGGTGACCACAATTGCCATCTTGAAAGAGAACTGCCATATTGTTTTTGTCCATCTGACTTACAGATAGTAAGTTCTTGCAAAGGTTGGGTACATAAAGTACTCCAGAGATATCCTTCTCCTCACCTGCGGTTATAATTAAAGGAATGCTACCGATGCCCTTCACAGGACATGTCCGGCTATCCCCGATGGAAACTTTGGAATCCGGGTGTGTACTTTCCATGGTTTTGAACCAAGTCTTTCTGTTAGACATGTGTTTGAAGCACCGCTGTCAACAAACCAACCCTCTTTTCCTTCACTTACTGCATACACTGAACAATGTTCACGTAAAAACAACTGTCCAGTCGTCACATTGGCAGAATCATTCTTAGGCTCTTCTGGCTTCTCTCTTCCGCTTCTAATCCGCCTTCTTCTTTCAGCATTCTTTGGCGGAGTGGCTGAGCTTTTCATAGTAAAAGCACTTCATTTGCTTCTTTCGGTCACCGTCCTCTGACTTCTTGAACTCCTTTGGCTTGCCTTTTCTAGGCTTGTCTTTGGCGACTAATGCCTTCTCGTCGGTTTGCGTAAAGAGTTTCTCTCGAGCCTCCTCCTGAAGCAGGAGTGGGCCAAGCTCCTTAAAGGTGAATGGCTTAGTTAGTCCGTTGACCTACAGTGACCGTAGTCACAAAACTTTTGAAACTCCGTGGCAACTTGTCGACTGTGAGCAACGCCAATTGACTCAAGTCCACCTTTTGACCAACCACTGTGAGCTAGTCCTACATGACTTTCACCTTTGTCAGATGGACATGCACACTATCACCCTCATTCATATCAAGATTATAAAGCTGATGTTGAAGAGTAATGATACGGGCTAAATTATCGATTTCATACAACTCCTTCAGTATGGCCCACGCCTCTGAAGGAGCAACGCCAATTGACTCAAGTCCACCTTTTGACCAACCACTGTGAGCTGGTCCTGCATGACTTTCACCTTTGTCAGATGGTCATGCACACTATCACCCTCATTCATATCAAGATTATAAAGCTGATGTTGAAGAGTAATGATACGGGCTGAATTATCGATTTCATACAGCTCCTCCAGTATGGCCCATGCCTCTGAAGACGTCTCTGCCAACTCGATATGAGGAATCACACCATCTGCTATCGTGCCAATTAGCATTGCTAAGGCTTGAGCATCCCTCTCCTCCCATGCACTAAGTTCATCCACATCTCCTTCAAATAGAACTTCACCTCTTTTGTCCACAATGTCCTCCGGCTTCTCCTCAATCCTAATCACTATCTTCCACAATGTCCTCCGTGCCAATTAGCATTGCTAAGGCTTGAGCATCCCTCTCCTCCCATGCACTGAGTTCATCCGCATCTGCTTCAAATAGAACTTCACCTCTTTTGTCCACAATGTCCTCCGGCTTCTCCTCAATCCCAATCACTATCTTCCACAGCTTCCGTGCCAACACAAGGCTTCATATCTTACTTTCCAGATTGGATAGTTCGTCCCATCGAGCTTTCCAGCTTCACCAAAATTGGGAATAAATGAAGAAGGAAGATTACTGGAGAAGGAGGAAGGACGAGCAGTGGGTGTAGAGGCTTCTGAACGCTGATCCATCTCGGTGAATAGCAAACTAAAAAACTGAAGCAAAAAAGATGTACTGACCTCCCGTGCTAGCCTGAGCTGAAAACAGAATCGCCTTTCTGGCAAGGGACTCCTTCCTTCAGAGAGTGCTTTGATGAAGAAGAGTTGAGAGCCTATGGCTCTGATACCATGTTAGAAATCAAGAGGGAAAGAATCACTCAAACCTCCACCCAAGATCTCTCCAACTCTAACACACACTCAACTCAAATAGATGATCACATATGCAACAAACACTCTCTCAGAAATAAATATAGACCTCCAGAGAGAAAGAGAGTATATTCATCCACCAGATGGTGGGTAGAAAAATAGCTCCAAGGGAGCAGTACAAAACACAACAAAGTGCTAGAGAATATTGATGGACTCTCTCTCACCAACTGCTCCAGATCTGAGTGCTGAGCACAGCCTTGGAGAGGGGCTTTCAGTCTTGCACTGGATGCTGGAATGAATGGACAAGTAGGCCTCTTATAGGCACTGCCCAGGCCCCTTGAGTTGACTGACCAGCAAAGTCAGTACCCTGTCTGGTGGCCGACCACATGGGCCCTAGAAAACCGACCAAGGTTGGCCTTGGTCAGTGGCCCTGGTTGGTGGGCCAACTTGGGCAACCACAAGCCCTTATTTAATAAGGGCGCCCTGGGTGGCCAGTCAATGCTGCTCCTGGTGCCTCTGTGTGAGGCATAGAGCCCCTTTATTCCTGCTGTTGCAGACTACAACCAGCCCGTGTGCTGGTTGCCTATGATGCCGGCCTAAGTCTCTCTCTCTCCCCAGCCCTCCTACCTCTCACTACCCCTTGTCCCCTCAAATCGGGGGCTCACAGGTGGGCACAGTGAGTTTCTAACAAGAAGGCATGAGCAATAAGACAAATGCCTAAGCAGATAGAGGCTAGAGGTTCTAGCCTTGAGGTTTGTTGCAAAGTGCAATTTTGGATACATCAAAAGCAAAGTCTTTAATTAAGGATGACACCTCCTTGAGATACCAAATAGGTAGCATAAGTTGGCTATGACATAGGGTATATTGACTTTGATAAAGGGTGTGATACATAGTGGTAAGATGAAACACATAAACACACCCTATGTCAAAGCCATGCATAGTGGTAACAAGATACATACACAAATGAAACAAGACCATTCGTGTCAAGTGTGAATCCAACGTGCCACATTTTTTTCCACTTACTTGCTTTGAAGAAAATGCTTATAACAACATTACTAAATTAGGGATTATAGCATTAAGTTGAAAACAAAACAAAGGGATATGTAAGGTTGAGCATCCTCATAGTCATTAGCATGGAGCAAGTCCTTTAGTCCCATAATTATCAATGAGAAGTTCAATTCCTCTATAGGTGAAAAAATTACAGTTATTTGTGTGAGTCTTTTTAATTTGTACAAGAGACCCGAATTTATTCCCCGAGAGAAAAGGCATGAAAAAAAAATTTTGAGATCCGAAACAAATGACTAGGGGTAGATATAGACACCTCATTATGGATGAGGAGTTTTTAGAATTTCTGCAAAGCTTCAGAAAAAAATCAGCAACGGTACAGTTTTTCGCCTTTGGAACGTGTCTCCCTAAACGAATCCACTTTGTAGAGTTGTGGTGAGCTCATCATGGGCTTGTTACCTTGCATCCATACTTTCATGTGTTTGAGGAGACATGGACCTGCAAGAAGGAAGATCTGTTGATAAGACAATATGTAGAAACTCTGTTGATTACAGAAGAGTGAAAGGCATGGCAGTCGAAAAGATTGAAAATTTCACGTTGTACGTTGAGCAACAGAAAGTATTTGTAAGAAACGAAGATTTGTTGATAACAGACGGCAATATATATAGAAAGGAAGGGAAGATCTGTTGATAACAAAAGAGTGAAAAGTATGGCAGTTGAAAAGATTGAAATTTTCACTTCGCGCATTGAGGCAACTCGCTGATCGATAGAATTTGGAAATCGATAACAGAATTCTTGAAAAACTGCACAGCTCAAATCAGGCCAAGAAAATTTAGTACCTGCTCCAGTGCAATTGCTTGTAGAATCGGCGCTGCGTTCATGGCTGAAGGACCAGCTTCTCCTCATTGCAGGCCACACGGACGAACTGCAACCAGGAAAAGCTCCACAATCCAATCGTTTAATCTTCTGCCTCCTCGAATCGATCTTGTCTCTCGATGACAGCGTGTGGCGCGCGAAGTTCTCCTTCCCCATACAACGCGCTTGCTGCGTCGCGAGCTCTTCTTCCTCCCCTTCTTGATCCGCGGAGAAATTTCCATCCAATGGTCTGAGGCGCTGCCTAGGACAGCTTGCAGAACGCTTGTGCGAGGGTTTTGCTTCTGATTTCGGCGGCGTAGCAGCGCTAATTTCTTTCCCGCCTGATTTCCAGCCTGCTCCTCGGAGTGCAGGAGGAAGAGGGAGGGGAGAAACAGGGGTCTCCACCGAGGTAGCTGCAGGGGTTTTAGCAGAAAGCCGAGAACTCGCGCTAGCTCTCGTGAGTCGGGAATTGGGACTTCCTTTCGTGGGTTGCAAGAGCGATTCAACCGTGAGAGGAGCCTTCCTTCTGGCAGGAAGCCGAGTGATGAGCGAAGGCAGGGGGCGTGAGGGAGAAACCTCTTGCTTCCCGAGCAGGGAGAAGCGGCGCAATCCATTGGAGGAGTGAGGGGCCGTAGGGAGAGACAATCTGCGGCCGAACCAGCCAAGCTGCCGATCTTTGGGAGGGCGTTTGCTGCCGGCGATGGGGGGGGAGCGAGGCTTGGCAGAGGGAAGGGGGGGAGGGGAGACGGGGCAGGGCTGGGGGAGCTGTTGACGGGGGCTGATCTTGGAGGGGGACAAGTAAGGGCGAATGGTGGCGGGGGGGCTATGGAGGAGCGATTGTTGCTGCTGCTGCGGGGGGGGAAGATTGTCGGAGAAGCTGAGGGGTTTAAGCTGGAAGCTTTTGAAAGGCGAGAGCTTGCGGGGGGAGGGGAGGAAGGCGGGGTTGGGGAACATGACGACGGGCTTGAGGGAGGAAGAAGAGGAAGTGACGGAGGAATGGCGGAGGGCGACGGAGGAGGAGGCGGAGGGGGCGGAGGAGGAGGCGGAGGAGAGGCGCCATGGCCGATTTGGGTTGGGATGGACATCAACATGGAAAGTTTTGGGAAGCTTGGAGGGCGGAGCAGCCGGTTTTCGGGCGTCGGGGGCGGCGTTTCTGGCTATGGCGGCGGCAGAGCTCGGCGACGGAGGTCGAAGATGAGCTCTCCGGCAGCTCGTCGGCGTCACATGCCGTCCACTTTTGACTACATTGGTGGTTGGTAGACGCGCACCGATGATCTTTTCGGTAGCTTTTGAGTTCACCGACGGCGACGATATTCGACGATTGCTGTCGCCGGAGCCCGACGAGGATTGAACGTTCCCCGGCCGGCTCGCCAGCGCTGGCCGCCGCTTCCGCCCCTTCGGCCCTCCAGATTCCGGCGATGTGGCCATACTTTGCTCCGAAATTTGCCCCGATGTTTTGTTTGTGGGCTTCTTTCGCCGCCGCTTCTTTGGAACAGCGTTCTCTTTGCCGGCGGCTTCCGTTGGTGGTTCGCCGCCCGCCGCCGGTGGCTCGCCGCCCGCCTTCGTCGCCTCCACAATGTCCGCCACCGCTTCGTGCACCAGCGCCGCCGGCGTCGACCACCTCCGCCACTCCCCTGCGCCACCCCGTTCCTTCAATTCTCGCCGGAAATAGCATCAGAAACCCTCTCCTCATAGAAAGTTTACGTCCTTACCTCCTCCCCCCCCTCGAATGGCCGCCCTTTGCTTATCATCGCCTTCATCGGTAACCTTGCCACCCTTCTGCTGCTGCTGCTGCCGCTGCTTTTGCAACCTGCGCACCACCACCACCACCACCATCTCAAAACCTTCATTCATTCGATTCCATTCAATAACAGCCGTTTCTTCATATTGAACTTTTGTCACCTCGCTGCTCGCTCCCCGCTTCTCCCTCCGCTCGCTCTCGCTCGCATATCCCCGCTTCTGATCGTGCATTGTAGCTCTTCCAATCTCGCCACGGCTCTGTCCACCTGCATATGCAATAGAGGCACACGATCAGTAGCGCCTCAACCCTTACTCTGTTCTCTGTTCTCTCTCTCTCGCTTCCTTCCTTCCCACCCGAAGTCTTTGATCCACCCATGATCAAAAACATCTCAGTAACCATCAAAGCCCAGAACCGCTCCTTACCTTCCTTACTGCCTCTGTTAGCGTCGGAACAGCCATTCTCCACGCACTAGTTCATAGCAGCCCTGTTACATTGAAATACGCCAATTCGGTCAAATATTTTGAACGGATAGTGCTACAAGCCACGATCCCCGCTCACGTAAGTATCGCACACCGATACCGTGATCCAAGAAACAAAATTGACCGCCACCGCGTTTGACACTCATGAGCGGCCTATTGTAACGACTACGACGTTTCATAGCCAGCCCCTGAACGTTTTGATCCCAGCGAATGCCGATCATTTACCGGAATAATAGATTACGGCAACGCACTCCATCAAGCACGCGGAGGATAGACAAAGCGTTACTAGCAAAAGTACGCACGGCTTCAAATTCTTTCACTAAGCGCAAAACAAAGCAAAGTATCACAAACCACAGACACTCTCGGCAACCAAAATCCCATGAGAGGACCCTCGATAAGAGGGTGGAAGAAATCAAGCGAGGCAGTGGATGCGGGAATTAAAGCAGCTAGCTAAGATTAAGCAAAGCGATAAAGGAAGAGCAATGCAGAGGAGGAAGGTGCGAGTGTTACCGAGAGGTGCAAGGATGGAACGAAAGCGATCTGGAAGGAGGAGCAAAGGGAGGATCCATAGGAAGAGAAGGCACAAGGGCAAAAAATAGTTGGTGAGGGAAGCAAAATTGTTTGTTTGGATGGATGTGTTTGTGTTTGTGTTTGTGTTTGTACACGTGTGATCTGAAGAGGGGGAAGAAGAAGAAGAGAGACGATTCAAAAGACACAGACGATCGTTACACAATTTATTTACACATACAGTTCATTATCATGCAAATTATTCCCATTTTAACAAAATTGTTTTGCCTCCTCCAAACGGTCAAGACTCTTAATCAATTAATGCCACGCTCCCCCCCCCCCCCCTTCCTTCACGAGGTCAAGTGCTACTTTTTTACTCCTCGGAACAAACCGCCCTTTACTGCATTTTGCACCCGTTGAAATTAAGAAACAATAGCTCATATTTCTCATAGTCTTTAGAATATCGGTTAAGATTTTGAGTATTTTATGTGAAATATGGCATATGTGTAGGTTTTCATATGTAAAAACCGGCTAGCTTGGAGAGTGTCTTTATTGTGATTGGTACGGAAAAAAGCTTTCGGCTAACAATACTGCATACACACACATATATCCCTTGAGGGAGAGAGAACCCCCAAGGTTCCTTACTCAACCAACCTCTAAGCCTTCAATTCTGATTCAGCGGGATCCCTCTATACATCTTTATCTTTATTATATACAGGAAACTTCCCATGCTCATGCTGAAAACTCTTCGCTTGCACACTCGAAAGGCCCTTCAAGGAAGTGGCCATTGCATGGGGATGCGCACAAGCCAATGCTAGCTTGAACAGGATCATTATTGAAATAGAGTGGTATGGGGATGAGTGATCCATCATTCTAAGGGCGCCTAGGAGGTGCAACTACTCCCATTTCCCCCCCTTCTTTTCGCACAACAAAGGGGACTTTTATGATGCTCAAGTCTCATTCCAAGAAAGGGAAGGTAGTATAAAAAGGTATGTGTAGGTAATGCTCTGAGGCTCTTCCAAGATTATTAAATGAAACTCATACATAGGTACCACTATGAATTCACGATTGAATATGTCCATCTAGGATATGTAACCATTAGAAGTGGGCTTTTATCCTGGTAAGCATACAAAAGTATACATATAGTACAGGTTTTCCAATTCACAAAATGAAAAAATTTGAACTTTTACAAAGTATAGGAATGTAGGACCTATGTATAAATAGGGGTTTAAATATTACCCTTGAATGCATATTTTTATGTAGGTGGTTGTAGTAATGCACCCCCCAAATGTCCATGTCCACACTTTTCATTGACATTGCACACCTTACATGGGGAGTAAAAAGGGATGCATAATGGTACTAGGTGGTGCATGAGACAGACTTTGGAATGAAAGGTGCATAAAGGTAAGGAGATAGGGCGGTTAGAGTGAAGGTGGGATAAAAAATATAAAAGGACATGAGATTTCCAAGTGGGAGGTACAAAGAGTGGAAATCCCGCCAATGTGTCATGCTGTTTTCTTTCTCTCCATCCTTGACCCTCATGTACCTTGCTCGGTTGCCCTACCTATGTCAATAACCCCTCTAACCATGATTTTAAGAGCTTTCAAGTTCTCCTTACTAGGCATCAAGTTTTGTGAAGGCAAATCCAGTTAACATATGACCTAGGATGTGGCATGTTAGACAATCATAAAAGAGTTCATAAGTGAGTCAATAAAACTTTGTTGGTGGGTAGCACATATATGAAATCACTGATCATCCATTAGACTTTTTTTTTAAATAAATATTCAAAGCACAAACATTTTGATATAAGAAATACCTAAACACTTCATAACCAATCTATATTGTTTCATCTAAACCAACCAAGGTTAAATTGGTAAAATCGATGGTGAAATATGATGATTGTATTTCCAAATTTTATATAAAAGGATTGCATTTAAGATTTTATATGGTATGATCCTACCACCTCTCAATGTAAAATATGACACAACAACCTATGCCAAACAAGTGTTGATTGGGAGATTATGTTACAACTTCAATTTATACCACTCTTAGGAAGACTTTCTTTTAGCTCGCAGTACTTGAACGTAATAAATGAGATGATGGATACTACTGTTATTTAAGATGGAACTTTGAATTATCTTACTGAGTTTGAAATTTAAGTGGAGTGATTATATTATCAATATTCCAAAACTTGTACCTCCCATGTCTTGACTATGAGAATAGTGTTGAAAGGGGATTCAAAGGGAGGCCCAAATCCACCCTCTGGGACCTACAGAGAGTAAAGAATGCCCAAATGCTTGGATATCCAATGTGAACATTTGTACAACGTCCTTTTGAAGGTGTACTCCTTAAAGTAAGACTTATACATGGCTAAATGGGCTAAATGAAACTAACCCACTATAAAAATCCACCATTTAAGGGGTATAGGAAAATGCTTTTGTAAACTTAATGAAATTTCCTCAAACCCTCAGACATTATATGTGCTTCTTCAAATATCTAGAGGTCAAAATATGTACATGCTAAGGTAATAGAGAATTCTTAAGATCATATTCACAAGAGGGAACCTGGGTGAAATACCACTCCATAGCCTCCATTCTCATGAAAATCAAGACCCAATCTCCAATGCCAAGATTGGGTGACTCACAAGCATGAATCCTTTCCCTATATTATAATGCACAAATGCCATCTAGGAGGACAAGTGGAGGGTTGACCTCAACCTACTTTCCCATTCTAAGATGCTATATGCTTGGACTATGAAGAACCACATACGTAATGCAAACATGGGGTAATCCACATGATAGGGTGGGCCAAGAGGGAGCTTACAATGTCAACCCTATAGACCATGGCCCCCCCCCATCATACTACATATATTCTTAAAACCTTGATATTATCAATCCAATTAAATCGATAGCTTTCTTTTTGTGTGTGTGTGTATTAAAAACAACCTTGATATTATGAATCCCATTAAATCAATAGCTTTGTGTGTGTGTGTGTGTGTGTGTGTGTGTGTGTGTGTGTGTGTGTGTGTGTGTGTGCATGCATGCATGCACGTGCATGTGTGTGTGCATGTGCATGTGTGTGTGCATGCACATGTGTGTGTGTGTGCGTGTGCGCGCGCGCATATGCATACATGTGTGTGTTGTGCATGTGCATGTGCATGTGTCTGTGTGCACATGTGTGTGTATGTGCACGCATATGTGTATGTATGTGCACGCATATGTGTGTGTATGTGCATGTGTACATGTGCTCGTGCACATGTCCATTTGTGTACATGCATGCATACATGGAGAGAGAGAGAGAGAGAGAGAGAGAGAGAGAGAGAGAGAGAGAGAGAGTTATTGCCCTCCCATCTCATAGGTTCCCATGTAGGTGTCACATTTTCTCATGTGCACATCTCACATTTTAAGCTCTAGTGAGCTGCATGTGTGCTTCTCATGTCAAGAAAGTCTCCCTTTGAAAGTATATATATATTGGCTTTTATGTAGTTTTTTTCTTTTTTTTTAAAGAAGAAATATATTTGTTATTTATGCGAGGTGGTCAACCCTTACCAAAAAAAGACCGTGCAAAGTTATCCTAGATAAGGGCTCGACAAGGGCAACCTGCCCCAGGCTTGTGCTACACATAGTAGAGAGGCTTGTGCTACACACAATAGAGTCCTAACTCTACCCATGGGAGAGATAAGCATTAATCTCCAGTAAGGCCCTATTCGCCACCACAAGGTCTTTCCCACGAATTATCTAGCTCGTGTCTCTATGGATTTGCCCTAAAATGATGCTCTTATGAAAGCCCATTTTCATGTTATTGTGGAATACAATCCCGTTGTAGAATTCCCAAATCTCCAGCATAACTGAGGCCCAAATGCAAGGCCAACTAGCTCCTAGAGTGGAAGGGAGACTCGAGGCATCGCCTATAAGCACAATTTTCCACTTGCCTCCTAGAAAGAATTTTGCCATCAGACCCAAAGAGCATATGGCCTCCTCAACTCATCTCCACACCTCTCTAGAGACTAGGCAGTTTTAGTAATGTGATGGACAACTTCCATTGATTTGTCACAAAGCGGGCAAATAAGGCTAGTCAAAACCCACTTCGCCAGGGGGAAGGGCAAGAAGCGAGTTTTTTTTGGCAACCAGCATGTTTTGTTCCACCTATTCCACTTATGACATCTCTCTCTCTCTCTCTCTCTCTCTCTCTCTCTCTCACGCACACAATATTCTTTTTGTCTCTTTTCTCTCTTCATCCTCCTTATAATCATTGCAACCCTCTATCCTCTGTCTATGTCTAACTCTGTCACATCTCTCTCTACCCCTCATGCATGCACTATTCTCTCTCTCTCTCTCTCTCTCTCTCTCTCTCTCTCTCTCTCTCTCTCTCTCTCTCTCTCTCTCTCTTTCACACACACACACAGAGCAACACACACACACATCCTAAACAACCTTATGTGGTACACAATTTGTAAGCACAAATGCCCTACATTTCATTTTTATAGCTTCCTAATTTCATCCACTTGAGGTTCCAATAGTCTCTCTCTCTCTCTCTCTCTCTCTCTCTCTCTCTCCTCTCTCTCTCTCTCTCTCTCTCTCTCTCTCTCTCTCTCTCTCTCTCTCTCTCTCTCTTTCACACACACACATAGAGCAACACACACACACATCCTAAACAACCTTATATGGTACACAATTTTTAAGCACAAATGCCCTACATTTCATTTTTATAGCTTCCTAATTTCATCCACTTGAGGTTCCAATAGTCTCTCTCTCTCTCTCTCTCTCTCTCTCTCTCTCTCTCTCCCCCCCCCCACCTTTTTTACCATGATAATTTGTCTTTTTTAACTACCATTTTTGGTAAAATTTTCAGCCCAAAAGGGCTTCTAGAGGAAAGCTAGCATGCATAGAATCACACCAAAGACCAAATTTCATGAAACTAACAAGAGAAATGAGCTCTTTTGATGTGTTCTGATTGTTTTAATACCAAACATGACTAAATTTGGATATTTCTAGCAAAAGTTGTGAAATGTTTGTTAGCCCAAATTGGCATCCAGAGAGTACCTCTCTCGCTCTCTCTCTCTCTCTCTCTCTCTCTCTCTCTCATGTGTGTGTGTGTGTGTGTGTGTGTGTGTGAGAGAGAGAGAGAGAGAGAGAGAGAGGGACTAAAAAAAGAAATCAAAGAAATTTTTTGAAGCCCAAATTGGCATCTAGAGGAGGGCGCCCTCCTCTGGATGCCAGTTTGGGGTAGAAAAAATTTCACAACTTTTGCTAGAAATATCCAAATTTAGTCATGTGTTTGGTATCAAAACGATCAGAACACATCAAATGAGCTCATCTCTCTTGTTAGTTTCATGAAATTTTGTCTCTAGTGGGATTCTGTGCATGCTAGCTCTTCTCTAGAAGCCCCTTTAGGCTAAAAATTTATCCAAAATGGTGGGGAAAAAAGACAAGTTATGCCCAAATTGGCATCCAGAGCAGCGCACTCCTCTAGATGCCAGTTCAGGGTTTAAATAAATTCACAACTTTTGCTCAAAATATCCAAATTTAGTCATGTTTGGTATCAAGACGATTGGAACACATCAAATGAGCTCATTTCTCTTGTTAGTTTCATGAAATTATGTCTCTAGTGGGATTCTATGCATGCTAGATCTTCTCTAGAAGCCCTTTTGGGCTAATAATTTATCTCTAATTTATCCAAAATGGTGGGAAAAAAAGACAAGTTATGATGGTAAAAAAGGAGAGAGAGAGAGAGAGAGAGGACTGCAATGCGTGCATGTGAGAGGGGGTAGAGAGAGATGTAACAAAGTTATCCATAGACGAAGATAGAGGGACTCTATGTAGGACAAAGAGACAAATTACACACACACAGAGCAGTGCGTGCATGAGAGAGGGGGTAGAGAGAGATGTGAAGAGTTAGATATAGATAGAGATAGAGGGTTGCAATGAGGACAAGGAGGATGAAGAGAGAAAAGAGACAAAAAGAATATTGTGTGTGTGTGTGTGAGAGAGAGAGAGAGAGAGCACAAAGAGAGAGATTTCATAGAGAGGGGGGATGGTAATGTGTTGGATAACAGACACACACACACATAGATGTGTCATAAGTGGAATAGGCGAAACAAAACATGTTATTTGCCAAAAAAAACCTGCTTCAAAACTCACTCAAAAAACTCGCTCCTCGCACACACTCCTTCACCAGTTGTGCTCTAATTAGGAGCCACTATTGGAGAGTTTTCCAAAGTAAGTAGCTAGCCTTACCTGCCACTCCATGTTTCCAAATGGCGTGAAAACTAAGTTACCACTGGTGGGGGCTTTGCCTCAACGCCCATTTTCTATTACGGTCTGGAATGAGTGACTTATCTTAAATGAGTTGACAGTAGATTGCCCTGGCTGACACTTTGCTGAGGCATGTCTTACCCACTTGCCATTGATCTACTCTCCAGCTCATGGATACTAAAGCGATCTATTATCGTCCAAATCATATCATTTTGATTCGCTGTAGTAGGAAAACCTATTATGAAATCCATAGATATTTGTTCCCAAGGTTGTGTAGGAATAGGCAAAGGCATAAGCAATCCTGGGGTCTTGCCTTTGTAACTCTTGATCTTCTGACAAGTGATGCATTCGGCTACAAACTTAGCCACATCTTTTCTTATAGTAGGCCGATGAAATTCTCTTGCTATCACTTGTAAAGTGGCAATCACTCCCCTATGTGCCATATATGGTGGTTGGTGCATTTCCCCCATTACAATTTATCTAAAGGGTCGAGTTATGCATAATTTCTTTTGATAAAAGAGGTATCCATCATTGCATGAATAGTCCAACATAGGATTCCAATTGTTATTCTCTAATTTGTTCCATATATCGGAGAAGTCCAAATCCCCTTGATAAGAATTCCTGGGTCTCTACAGTAGTGATGTGATTAATACTTGGCTTTTTGCTAAGAGCATCAGCAACTACATTTTCCTTTCCAGGTTGATACTGAATCATGGGCTGAAAACTCTATATAAATGATGCCTAATTGATGTGCCTATCGGATATTAGTGGATGAGTTAACAAATGCTTGATACTTTGCTTATCAGTTTTGATAAGAAACTCAGATCCCATCAAATAATGTTTCCACATTTGTAAGGCATGGACAACAGCGGTTAATTCTTTATCATACGTGCTATAATTGCATTCCGCTGGTTTTAATTTTTGGCTCTCATATGCTATTGGATGTCCATCTTGCATAAGTATGACTCCAATTCCATATCCACTAGCATTGGTTACAACTACAAAGAATGGTCTAGAGAAATCAGGCAATTGCAACACAGGAGCTTGAGTGAGAGCTTCTTTCAAAGTTGTAAAAGATTTATCTTGATGCCCAGTCCATAAGAAATGCTTAGCTTTTCTAAAAGGTTCTATCAATGGATGTGCAATGTATGCAAAATTCTTAACAAACTTTCTATAAAAGCTACACAATCCCAAGAATGATCTCAATTCATGTATATCTCGAGGTTTAGGCCATGTGACTATGCACTCAATCTTCTTTGGATCTACTCGAATCCCATCGACGGATACAATGTGACCCAAATACTCGATCTGATCTTGAAAGAAATTGCTCTTTTTAGGATTTATGTACAATTGATTTTCTTTCAAGAGTGAAAAGACTAGCTTCATATGTTCCTTATGCTCCTCAACATCTTTGCTAAACACCAAAATATCATCGAAAAATACTTCCACACAATCTTGGTGTTTAAGAAGGATTCCGTTCATCATTCTACTAAAAGTAGCTGGAGCATTAGTTAGCCCAAAAGGCATAACTAGAAACTTATAATTTCCTAAGGCAGTCTTGTATATATCCTCTTCTACCATACGAACTTGATGATAGCCAAATTTGAGATCTATCTTATTGAAGACCTTGGCCCCTTTCAATTTTTCCAAAAGATCATTAATCCTAGGGATTGGATATCTATTCTTCACTGTAATTTTGTTCAGTGCACGATAGTCTATGCACATTCGGTAGGTTCCATTTTTCTTTTTGACTAATAAGACAGGTGCTCCATAAGGAGAACTGATGGGTCTTATCAATCCTCTCTCTATCAGTTCCTCCACTTGCTTTTGTATTTCCTTTTGCTCTAGCTGGTTGACTCTATAAGGAGCTTTGCAAGGTGGAGTATTGCCCGGTAGGATTTCTATCCTATGATCTTCAGGTCGAGAACATGGTAGTCCAGGCGGTAAATCCTCTAAGAAATAATCAAAAAATTGACAAAGAAATTTTTGATGCGTAGGCTTAGTGTTTGGCTGAGTAGTCGTTATCGTATTCACCAAAATAAGATATGTCTTCTCACATTTTCTAATTGCTCTTTTGGCTTGTGTGTGGTTGAGTAAAAGACTTGACCTCAGATTTCATTAAGCTTTTTAGACATATTTCTTGTCTGTCCTTCTCAATCCACATCTGATGTGAATTGTAATCTATCTTAGGATTGTATTGATGCCTCCATGGCATTCGCAAGATGATGTCCACTCCCTATAGGGGTGCCACTAGAAAGTCTCATGTATCCTTGTAGGGTTTGATTGAGATTTCAAGATTCTTGACTTTTCTAGTGCAATTGTATTTTGTTTTGGTAAAAGTAGCTTTGACCTTATAGTTAGATGGGAAAGACTGTAGGTTTAGCTTTGCTAAGCTTCTTTCTGAAATGAAATCATGTGTACTACCATCATCATGCAAAATAACAACCTCTTTGCCATTAATGAAACCTTTCATCTTTAGAAGAGCATGACAATTATACTTACCTCCCTCCTGCTTGGCTGCTTCATCATCAATCATGTGCACTTTTGCCGTCGGCATCTTCTTTCTTTTAGGACACTCAGTGGCTATGTGTCCCAGATTGTTGCATTTGAAACACCTTATTTCTTTCTTTGGAAAAGTCCCACCGTTCGGCTTCGAAGAAGAATCTGTCTTCTATGGAACAAAACCTTTTTTAGATTTAAAGAAGGGTTTTTATCAAATCTCTTTTTCTTATAGAAGGGTACATGCCGTTCCGGATCTTTTCCTTCTTTTGGGATCCCATTCTTCCTTTCACAATTCATTGCAAGAGAAATTGCTGAGCTCAATGAGCGAGGATGAAACATGTTAATCTCGGCTCTCAACTTAGACTTTAGACCTGCCACATACTTCCTTCGTTGATCTTGCTCATTAATTTTCTCTAAAGACTGTAATTGGATCAACGTTTGCCAAAATCTATCAGTATATGTGGAGATCGTTTCCTTATCAAACTACTTGAAAGTGTCCCATTGTTGTCTAGCTTTTGCTTCGAAGTGTGAAGGAAATCTCACTTGATGAGCTTTTGAAAAGACTTCCAAGATTTTGGTCGCCTTTTACTATGCTTAGTGATGTTCCACCAAAGTGCAGCACTCTCTACTAAATGATTTGCAGCACATTTAATCTTCTCTTTTTCGGAGAATTTCTCCCCCGAAAAATAATCATCTAGTTGATTGATCCAAGACGACAGTGCGTGCTTCTTTCTTTCCATCAAAATTTTGAAATGAGAAAGCTTTTCTACTTATCTTACTCTTCTTCCTCTAATTTTGTGCTCTCAGTGTGGCTTTGACTGTCCTGATAATAGTATCATCATCAAAATCATCGTCGGATGACTCATCATCAGATGAATGTCTCTTCCTTTTCTTACCATTGATTTTCTTTTCCAATCTCTCCCTATGCTCATGTTCATCAGCCAATTGTGGCTGAAGTGTGTCTAGCTGCTCTTGGAGCATGGGTGGTTATGGCTAATGTGCCATGATAATGCGATAAATACAAATAAAGCGGAACAGGGAAAATAAAGATGTTAAGTGTATGAGAATTAAACAGATGAAATAAAGATGTGATTGAAGTGTATGGTAAGACAACGGATGGCGGAAGTTACTAAGTGTATGAAATATAAAGCAAAAGAAATCACTTATCTCGCTCTTTGATCGGAGGTAGAAAAAGACTAGAGTGGGAGATATGTGACCAATGATGTCACTCATAGTCGCCTTGTGCTTGACTGATCTCCAATTAATTGCACGATGATTTTGTGATTCTAATCGCCTTCTTGATTTGAGCTTCTTCAGACTTTTTCTTTGCTTCCTTGCTAGTCAATGGAGTAGCCTCGCTCTTTGTGTTGCAGATCGCCTAAAAGAAGACTTCTTTTTTTTTTTGGGAGCTTTAGAGCTCTCTTCTTTTTAAAAAAAAAAGTGAAATATGGACCTTAGTATCTTTAGACCATCCGAATTCGTGGAATCAACGGCTCCTTCGATGTGCGGTCTATGACGCGATGAGGCTCGAGAAGTGCTGCTTGAATGCACAATGGCACTGTGTGCAGAGTCAGAGGACTAGAGTGACAGGCCACGGTTTTGCAGACATAGGCTCCAAGAGAGTCTGCAGCAGCTGTTTAAACTTTAATGCACATGTAGCATGGTTTGACCCATAGGCTCCCTTGTTCACTTGACGGACTAGTAGCACTTGTGAGGTTGCGACTGGCAGTGCTGAGTCTGTTCTTCAATGCATATGTAGCCAAGGAGATTAAATGTTTTGTAGCTGTTCATTGCTGGGTGCAATCTTCAAAGCCAATTTGTTGAAAGCTATAGTGAGCCTTGAGCCAGTGGGGTACGTCCCTCGGTGCACACTTCCTCTTGAATCCTCCACAAAACTTCTTTTTTCAACGAATCTTTTTTTTTCTTTTTGAATTCCACACGAGGAAGCTTCAAACTTTCTTTTCTTTACAAGACCGTGACCAAAGCTTTGATACCACTGAAACTAGAAGGTAACTCTTTCCATACAAATTCACCACTTAATCAATTGGAGAAGAAGAACACAATCACACCATGAAAACAACAGCAGAATGGGTACAATCTCCCCCCCTAGATGAGTGGCTCATGCTTCCTCATCTAGAGTATTTATGATAACTCATAAAAGCCCTTAGGACCCTTACAGGGCCAAAAAGTGTGATCACCTCTATTGTTGCAAATGGCTTATAGAAGTATACACTCAACAGCCCTTGGTGATACTATCTTGGTACTAGATTGAATCGAAGGATGTCCTTAGTTTTTTGAATAGTAACTATGTAACTTGGCAAGAGCTTTTATTATTGGATTTCCCAATTAAGTTATAGTATTCAGAGATCCTCAAGAAACTTATCACTCTATGGAAGAAATGTTTGGGGCCTTGTGAGGGGGAGCTCAATGTCTTATAGCAGATTCTTTAGTAAGTCTCAACATTTGGGTTACTAAATGGCCATATACAAATGTGGTGGCACTTGGTCAAATCAGCATGTGCCTATCTAAAAGACTCAATGCTAGAGGAATTATAAAGTGGCATCATCTTTGGGATTCATAGCTGCAGGTAGTGGCACTCCATTAACTGGCCCATTTGACCTCTTGAATAGAGATCAGGCCTTCTTGCATTCCACACTTGCATGATTGAAGCCAACTTGGCCTTCTAGTATGGTGCATTGCATATCGAGCAACCTTCGGGGTTGGTTCAACAATGCAGGCAAAGCACTCAAATGCCTATCTTCAAGCAACTTCTCGATTCTTTGGTCTAACTAATATTCCAAGGATGGCATGTGAAACAAGATTGGAAGGCTCGGGAACCTCATGAATCAATACACAAAATTAGATTAAAAGGGTCTGGAAAGCCACCCTTTCTTACAAGTTAAACTTCATGCTCGGGCACCTTGTTCTTTGCAAGCTCTCCACCAAGGACACATTGTCTAATTGGAAGGAAATCTATCAGATTTTTGCCTTCTATGATTTTCAATTGGAAAATCAATTTTCATTTGTTTTGGAGCTGCCCTCTGATTCACTTTGTGTGGAGACAAGTCCATAATTGGCTAGCAAGAGCTCAATCTAGAATAGGTGGAACATTAATGTCCCTTATTACACTATCATATTGAACATGCCTTACAAGAATCATCATTTTCTTAGAAAAAATAACTTAATCCCAAATCTACAAAGTAAAAAATCTTTTTGAGGGCCTAGATCTCATTATCCTCTTTCAAATCCTACTATGACCTATACTACAACAAAATAGTTAAATGATGATGCACATATAATAATACCCGAATTCCAAAACACAAGAGGTTCACACCAAAGCTAATTTCTTGAATGCACATGGGTCTACAAGAGCTTCAATCCTATTGTACCAATCGAATATAAATTAGCTCTCTAGTTACAATAGTGGAAAGATGATGTGGATGCTATACGTTGCCAATGAGGGGTTCAATGGGATCCATGTGGTTGCTCAAGATGGCCTTGTAATGGTTAAAGATGCCCTTGTAGTGGCTTAGGAATCCTACACTTTAGAACATGTTCAAGAATCCTATCTAGAATCTTATCTTAGATACTTAAAGAATCTTGTCTAGAATCTTATCTAGGATACACATAGAATCTTGTCTAAGTTACCATCCAGAATCTGGCTTCAATGAAAATTCCAAATCTAGCGTGTTCTATTATTTGCCTATTTGTCCTACTCATATCAAGGTTCATATGTGAGGTAGTGGTATCGAACACTCCCTCTCACTGATTCAATGTGGGCCCTATCCCAAGCAATCAAACGAGATGTTCCACTTGTTCATGAGAAAAGGCCTTGGCTAAAATATCAATGATGTTCTCCTATGTCAGGTAACAAATCAACTCTATCAACCCATCCTCGATTAGCTCCTTGATAAAGTGGTAAGCCTACCTCGATGTGCTTCGTTTTTCCATAGAACATAGGTTCTTTGCAATCAACATGTAGCTTTGATCATCACAATAGATCTCCACTGCTTCATCACTTCGAGAGAACTTTGTATCTTCCAAAATCTAATTGAGCCATATAGACTCACATGGAACACAAGGTTCTTTACAAACGCTATGTAGCTTTGATTGTGAAAATAGATCTGCATTGCTTCATCACTTTGGAAGAGATTTGGAAGGTCTTCATGTCTTCAAGGATCTAGTTGAGGCATAAAGACTCACATGATGCCATACACATAGATTGGTACTTTGCCTCCGTTGAGGAAAGTGCTATAGTGGGTTGTTGTCCAAAGACATATGAGTAGAGACACTTGAGATTGCGATTAAGAAGGAGGCTTCTATCAAGGTGCAATAAGAGAGCCTACAAATGGCTATAACATCAAAGGGAAAATCAGAGAATCAAGGTATACTCAATCATTTGATTTTAGAATTTGCAAATCTTAGACTTTAGAAGGTAGAAGCCAAGAAGTAGAGAAAGCTAATCCCAATAGCTATTAGGAGGCCACAAGGTTTGGAGAATGTTTGTTTTTAATCCCAAGTAGATGTAAGAGCAAACTAGATATAAGAAAGAGCAAGCAAATGCTAATACAATATAGGTAGTAGAAGCTTTAATAAAAATGAGGTAGTTGGTAATGCAGAAGAGTAACCCAAGGTCATGATGGACAAATGGACTAGGAAAGGAAAAGGGAAGGTGGCCAAAATGAGGTCAAATGTCTTAAGTCAAAATGAGGACATGAAGGAACCAGTCAAAGCCAAGCATGTCAAGAGACCAAAGAGAGTTTATGCAAGACAACTTTGCCTTAGGACAAGGTATTCCTTCATATGATTTGGTAACAGACTTGAAGTAAAGAACAACTAATATCAACTTTTTTTTCTTGGATTATAATCAGTTGTTGTTTTGAAGAAGATCATGAAACACGATGCAGGAAATAAGAGGACATTATTAGCATTGTGGCTCTAGTAGCTCTAATTCTAAGCCCCTCAAAAGAGAGTTAGCTTCTAGTCCCCAAGGTAATCACTCTGTACAATCACTCTAGTCCCCAAGGCTTCTAGTCCATGTAATATGTGCGAGCAAGCACACATTAAAGTATCCCTATATTTAGACATTGATGTTTTTTGTATAATTATTTTATCCTCTTTCATATGTACATGTTGCAATTTTGATCTCAAAGTACCCTCCATACATATACATACCATAATTATAGATAAATATTTTAAAAACCCTCTCTTGACTGTAAGTCCCCTAAACTAAAAGTTTGTTCTATCAATGAACCGACTGTCTTAGATGTTGCACAAAGTGACCACCCTTTATGTAGTCAGATTGCGCTGAAGTTAGGTAGCAACATTAAAGGGATTTACATGTTGGCCCTCTTAAAGGCAAGGAAGGGGAAGATCAAATGGATTCATGAGATTATGGGAGAACATGGTAGCAGTAAAGAGTAGTCATTAATGTGCATCTTATAAGGGCTTAAAGAAATCCTCAACTTATAGATTGAAAATTTGAAAGATCTATTGTCGAAGTGATAAGAAAATAAAGTATCTACGAAAATAACTTGTTGGAAAAGTTATATAATTTCAAGTGATGGATGCATGAACCTCAACAATAAATATAGTTGAAAGCTTACCATTACTATAAGGTAGATTGTGAGCGGCTCATCTGAACCAAGCTAAGAAAGACTCTTGGCCATTATTTAGAGGAAAGGGCCAACAACATGTTGAAACTGTACCATTATTTATGGGTAACTTAAAAAACCCACGCTTAGTGTGTTTTTTAACTCTAGAATGGCAAAAAATCAATAGATTTCGCCTATAGTTTCAAAAACCAACAAATTAACCCACTGTGTAAGATTGAGAAAAAGTGTTTTTTTTTTTGGCATTGGTTATGGGAAGGCTCGTCCATTCAATGTTCACATAACCGAGGGAAGAAAAAGTCTAGGCCACGTGACGAAAAAGTCTAGGCCATCACGTGGAGGCAAGGACCCAAAGCGTGTTTTTTTTTGGGGAAAATTGAAGCCAAGGGTGCACCTTAAAGCAACGTCAAAGTAACACACAGAAATTGCCCAAGCTTCAGAAGTGAGTGTGTGTGTGTGTGTCTCTCTCTCTCTCTCTCCGCCTGCTTTCAATCTTCCAAGCACACCTGCTCCATCTATCATTTCTGCTGTTTGCCGCTGCTCTATTTTTTCTACAGAAAACCTCTTTTCGTTGACAGTATTCTCTTACTCATCGGTTTGTTGCTGTGAATTTTCAGACGTTGCGTAGCGCCATTTCAAACGAGTTTGGACACTCGATTACGTAACCAATTTAGTCTCGAGAACCTTTTGAGCGTGGAGACACCCGGTTTCGCTGCCCGTATCATCATGGCATGGCACGGTATGACAGTTCAACAAATGTCCAGGTACCAGCTTTCAACGCAAACTGGCCAATGCAGCTGCTGGGCAGCTACAACTGAGAACGCCTTCACGATTTGTGGGCACGTTTTGGACGAGGCTGCCATCACACAGCTGGAGAACGGGCTACCACCAACTCATGTTCCCGCCCTGCCCGAAGACGCAATCACAGAGATTGTCAAGTGGCTGATCAAGAACTCCGCACCGGAGCTTGCTTATGAGCTCATAAAACCCGCCCCTCAGACTTTCGAGGATCTTGCCCGGCTTTTCGACGTAAGTTTCCATCCCCTAGGCAAATTGATGTCTACTTTCTTATATGTTTCTGGAATCGACGTAAGTTTCCATCCCCTAGGCAAATTTATTCAATATAGAGAATTCAACGAGACGAGCAAGACCGTCGAGGTACATAACTTGAATTAAAACGTCTGTGTCCTGATTTAGGAGCAGTTCTAGCACCTGTAATGAAAGTAGGGCTGTGAATGCAGAGCCGAACGGGAACCGTAGCGAGGCCGGCGGCATTGATTGTAGGTGTGTTGGCACCATTCCCCCATCTGCTCACGCTGGTTGGCTGCGGGGGCACAACTCGAAGCGTTGTTGGCTTTGATCCCGATCCCAGCTTCAAGACGTTAAATTGTTCCTTTGCAGATTTTCAACGTAATCGTAATCCGGTTGTTTGCTGGCTTCTTGGTCAGCATTGAGCCATTATATTTCCTGCTTTTACTTCAAAGGCATGCAAACGTTGCATATCCTGCTTTTACTTCAAAGGCATGTTTTGGAGATGCATACCATCCAAATAGTGTCGTATGTCCTGCTTCTACTTCGAAAGGCATGTGTATACGTTAACATTTTATAATAAATGCCAATCCACTATATTATGTCTACCTCTTGAACCACCTCTTGAGTGTTCACACAAAACAATTTTCTCCAAAACTTACTGGGTTAACTTTTGTGTGAATGAAAATTTTGGAGGTTTATTGTATATAGTTTGCAAATTTTATGTGAACACTCTATAATTAGTTCAAATAGACTTGTTAACTTTATGGTGGTGTGAAATCATACCATTAGAAGAAAAATACAATATTTTCTATATTTTTCCATTTTTCATAGGGGAGGGGGATCATTGTGAATTAGTCTTCCCAAGGAAACGTAGGGCAAGAAAAAGTATTTATACATCCTTTAAAGCATTCAAGTTCTTTAAGTCAATGCCACAAAAATGAGCATGGGATATCTTTGTATGAGACAAGCTCAAAAGGATGTACCATCAATGGCGATTAATCACCATGAAGAAGGCAAATGGAGATTTAATTGTAGCTCATATCACCAAGATCAACGGCTAGGGACACTTGCTATTCACTTTTCAAGCACTTTTCTTCCATCAGTATCTATATCACTTAAGATGAGATGTGCATAATGCTTCTAAATTTTTTAGTAGAATCTTATGAGCACTCACTATCAGTGGTCTTAGAGGTGCTCTCATAGAAGACATGTCATTTAAATCACTCAAAAGTGTTCCACTAAAAAAAGGAAGGTTGATAAAGATTTTAAGTTCAAGAATGCTCATCAACTTCAACATTTTATGGAAAAGAATAACTTTAAGCTACAAAAGAAATCTATATGCGAGTTTGAGTTGTGGAGGAAAAACAAATTCATGTTGGCATGATCAATTCGGAATACTTCTATTGTGGAACAAGACCAAAGATTTCAAGGATGACTCTTCTAAGCTCCAATTTGTATGAGGCTTAGATACGTCAGATCTAATGTTGCAAGAAATATTAGGAGGTGCAATGCATATAAGTGATCCTCACTCAAGGGAGTATATTCTACATCTCAATAATAATTACTATAGACTAGTTCATTTCAAAGGGTATATTCTACATCTCTATAATAATTTACTATAGACTAGTTCATTTACAACTTTATGCTCCTCTATGTGATATGAATTGATGCATTAACCACAAAATGATACAACCTTCTAAGTGACAAAAGCAATCATGTATATGTATTAGAAGGGTGTAGACTTTTACATGCTTAAATGCATTGTAAAAGTTAGAGCAATTGGATGAGGACTATGTTGATGATTGGGAAAATGACATATCGAAGGGCTATTATGTCATCAAGGGACAATTGTACAAATGAATAGGGCACTATTCCTTTAAACTCCTCACCACCATGCCAATGGTCCACATACTCTCATAGCTTGTATATTCCATCCAAATACCCATGGAGAGTGTCCCAAAACAAAGATTTTTTTTTTCTATCACTCTAGAGACATATGAAGCCATATATAAGAACATGCCCTTTGATGTTAGCATGTAACAATTAGCTCCTCATACGCCACATAAATAGCAAGGATTGTTTTTTGTTTTGGTGATGGGTTTTGAGAGTCTCTATTTGCCTTATCTCTGCATAAGGGATAATGATTGTATATAGCTATTTTTTGAAATGAATATGCATCACTTTCCAATGGGTGTCTTGATTTCCAGATAGTATTCCTTTGCTAGGGTAAGGAATCTTTTATTTAAAACTACATTTTTTAAAATAGTAAGGATTCTAATTTAAAATAGTAACCCCTACTCAACAAGGAATCTGTAAGCAAGGAAAATATAATTAATCTCACATCTACCAACAAGCATTTCAGAAATTGGATTTCATATAGTAAGTAGCTACATCGTTAAAGTCCTTTAGCATCCTCTTTGATTCCATCGCTACGAAAAATAGAAAGGAAGATGAATCCCCAACAACATTTTCCCCATGATATTGTCTGTGCCACGAAAAAGATCATGCAGACCAAAGAAAGATGTTTGTAAGAAACTGCCACAAGACTATCTATTGAATAGAGAGCACTACTCAAAACATCAGTTCACATACTTGAAAACATGCCCTGCTTACCTCCTTTCTTAGAAGCTAGGAGGCACAAAAATGGAGTAGTTTTATGGGAAAGTCCTTCTCTTTAGTGAAGTAAACTCCATGGAGTCCATAGCTAAAATGTTATTTTAGGCGTTGTAGGGTTGAACTTAAGGTTTATTGACATCTTTAGACCTATAAAAGTTTAGACCTCCCAGACAACTTGTATCCACCAGATTCTAACAAGCAATAAACTCAAATATATTGTATTGTAAGGAATGCAACCTTAGATGCAAGAAGGCTTGTGTGCAAAAGTTCCTCACAAATATTAATGTGCAGTGTATTCAGTGCAATCTATAAAAATAGTTAACACAATCAACACAATGTTTACACAAATTGGACCAAAAGTAGATCTCACTCATGTACATTGTTTCATGAACCAACATTTTAGAAGTTAACCCAAAGGGAAATTTGTATATAAGATAATGCGTAATGGTACATAGGATAACATCATTAAATAAAAGGGAGAACTTAACCCCAAGGTTTTTCATTTTTGTCAGCCCTTTCCTTTTCTTTAAATCTAAATGAATGAAGTAAAAATAGCAATGAGCCATATATGAATTAGAATGACCCATGTTAAATCTAACAAATAAGAGTGTCTTATAAAATTAGAAACAACCAATATTACAATTGGAATGAGACACATTAAATTAGACATTAAAGCATCCGGACAAGGAAGAAATACAAAAGTGAGAGTGTCTCTGAAAGAGATAGGAATTATAAAGTTTTTTAATCGAAGGATAGGTTTTTATTAAAGATTTATAAAAATACCAAAAGTCTTCACAAATATGTGAAACCCAAAAGTACAAGAAAACCACATGGATTGAATGCTTCATTTGCTATAGATCATATAGTATTTCTACAATATAAGATGCCTGGCATCAACCCATAAAATAGCATAGACTCTATGTCACAATTTCTTACACGCCCATAGTTTAGCAACATTTGTCTCTTTGTAGGCTCAAGTACAGAAGTAGAAGTGGTCAACTTCTTCCTCTTACCCATCCTTGCAGCCATGTTCTCATGGGACTATCATCACCCATGTCTATTTGGAGATCATCTAATGACACTCCCTGCTTCTCAAGCTCGGTGATGTTGGACAACACTTCATGTATTATATATTCATATGTCAAGAGATCACTAGCCATGTCATCTTCACCACAATGAGTGAATTTTGCTACAAGATGTCCTCTCTAGGTGCTTCATCTATTGCAACAATTGACTCCTCTCCAAGGTCCTTTACAGGCAACTCCTAGCATTGTGGCTCCCTCTTTGAGTTGTCCTCTTCACCGTACATATTTACAATACAAAAGGTCAATCGGCTATACTGCATTACATGGATGCCAAGTGGCTTTAACCATACATGCATTGCAAGTCTATAGTAGTTGCAACATCCTAAGTAGAAAGAAACTAAGTAGTCTTATCCTTCTATGAAGATTGCCATCCATGGATATGTGCCAATAACATAGATGTGGGAACAACAATTGGGCTACTAACAATCTGCTAACACAATTGACCTAATATAAAATATGTGAACCTAAGATCATGCAGATAACAATATGATAATAACACAAATGGGCTAATAATAGGTGTGCTCATATCACACCTACTAACTACACATAACTAATAATAAGATATATGCTAACAAAATTTGTGCCAGTAACAGAGATGCTAATGGTATGCTAATACAAATGTGCTAATAAAAGAACAATATGCTAATAGTTATGCTAATAACAAAGATGCTAATGGTCATGCTAGTAACAATATGCTAACACAAATGTGCTAATAATAGATATGCTAACATAAGTTATGCTAATAGCACATCAGCTAACAACACAAATGATGTATGGTCTAAGCACATGTGCTAATAATACATATGTGCTAAAACAAAACACTTGCTAAAAATAGATGTGGCAATGGTGGATGTGCTAATAAATGTATATGCTGTGACAACAATTCTCCAACAATTGTGGTAATAATAGAGATACTAACAATATTTATGCCAAGAACAATTGTGCTAATAACACAATGCTAACACAAATGTGCTAATAACAATATGCTAATAATACAAATAAGCTAATAATAGGTGTGCTAATAGCAGACCTGCTAATAACAATACTTAGGTTGTGCTATTAAGAAACGTGCCAGTACTTACAGATGATGTATGTGCTATCAACATATGTTCTAAATAATAGATGAGCAACTAATTAGCACATATGCTAAAACATAGATGTGCAAAAAAATTACCTATTGAAAATAGATGTGCCAATGGTACATGTGATAATAAAAGATATGCTGAGAATAGTTACCAATCCCTCATATTATGACATTGCAACCTTATCAGTGTCCACCCCCTATGCAAAGTCATGTCAAAGGAAGAGGATTAGCTTAGATCCTTGTCGAAGTAAAAGCACATGGAAAGTGAATACACAACAAGAGTACCACAAGTTGAATGGGAAGAAAATGATATATACAATGTTAGTCAAATGGTAAACTAGCACATGTCTACTTTAGAGGGAGGCTAGCAAGAGTTCAGATCCTCAAACAAAGTCATAATCTAAAGGGTTTCATATTTGAGGAGCTCACTCTAATTCAGCTCAAACAAAGGAATAGTGAACCTACCAAAGTGAGAGAAGCACACAAAATAGAAAAATGGGTGGTTTATCAGGATGGGCAAGCCTTAATTAAGGATTTCAAATCCAAACCCAAAGACCCTCAGTCTTAAATTGATGTAGTGAAGGCCACTTAGTAGAAACATAGTAGGCCCTCAGCCTTAAATTGATGTAGTGAAGTCCACTAAGTAGAAACATAGTTGTGTGCTATAACAAATTTGAGTTGAGATGCCATGTGCACTCCTTGACTCTCTGATTCTTAGAGATGTAGTAGTTAAGTTACTCTTTTTTGGTGTATGCTTTGTCTCATAGGCCCATGAGACCTCTTAAAGACATTGATAGTTCTTTCTTTATTTCCCTCTCTTATAGAATGTCCTTCAAGAGGCCCTAATCCATTTGGTGATGGACTGGTACATTGAAATGAAACTCCATGTCATCTCCAATGATAATCCCATGTCTTGTAATCACTATCGGAGGTGGGATTGAGGCAACATGTCAAATGTCTTATGGAAGTCCACAAAGTCATCGTGTATCTTTGTCCTATGTGCCCTACCCTCCTTAATGATGGCCCAAAGAGTGAAGATGTGATGGAATGCAAATAGGCTCTCCTAAATCTTTCTTGCCTTGGTGCCTTCCATCAATGAGCCTCTATTAAAGGATTCAACTACATCTCTAAGAAAACCCATATAGTTTGGCCAGTGTGTAAACGATCATAATGATATGGTAGTAATTAGGATCGCCTGCGTTGCAGTAGATAGAGGTGATTGTGTTTACATTGCAATGATACTCCATGTGATCGAGCCAATGATACTCCCTTGTCTTATAATCATTTTAGGAGGTGGGATCAAGGCAACATCTCAAATGTCTTGCAAAAGTAGGGTCCTAAGAGTGAAGATGCGATTCATTGTAGATTCTCTCTCCTAGAGCTTGCCTACCTTGAGGCCTTCTATCCATGAGCCTCCACTAAAGTAATTCAATTATATCTCTAAGACAAATCCCTATAGCTTGGCCAATGTGTGAGCAATTGTAATGGTAAAGTAGTTGTTAGATTCCAAAGGATCACCCATCTTGAGGACAAGGGTGATCATTTCCCTTGACCAGGTAGACGAGAAACCCTTACAATAAAAATGTTTGAACATGTGGGCTAGTAGAGGATCTATGGTTCTTATTGCATGTGATATGTGCTTGAACACAAGTCCCTTATGGTTGGAGCTTTCTCATCTCATAATTATTGAATGGCAATGAGCATCGTCCCTTTGGTGGAGAATGTACCTGTGATGGGTTGAGAATCCTCCGGGGAAGGGAGTGGAGGTTGGTTAGGATGCAATATGGTGAGTGAGCATGTGAGTACCAATTGTAGAGGGAGGTGACAAGCATGGAATCACAGTGACCAAGAAGCCTCTTCCAAGCTTCCTTATAGTCAGAATGTGCCACTGTAGATGATGAGCCCATGTGATATGCCCATCACTAAAGGCGGTGACATGCCCATGGTCTTGGGAGGATATTTGTATACCTAGATTAGTGGTAGAGAGAGAGAGAGAGAGAGAGAGAGAGAGAGAGAGAGAGAGATTAACATCCATGGGAAGCCTCACGGGCCTATGGGACAAAGTACACAAAAAGCAAAATCATACAAGCCTCAAGGGGCTGAACCAAAGGGTATGCTAGGACCCTTCTTGAGTACTAATCTATGCTAACAAAATCATAATCGTAGAAATAGTAAACTATAACTGCATAGTGGACCAGATCAATCAATCTATCCAGGCACTGGGACTCAAAAACAAGATCACAAACTAAAGCCTGGTACAATGATGGCTCTCTACTGGGCTACGAAGACATCTTGTATCTATGTCTGTCGAGCTATCTCGTGCTGCAATGGGAGACGTGGTCTCCTCGCTCTCTGGACTCTATGGGCTATGTCTATAGTGACCCCCTCATCTCTGTTAGTCTCTCTTGAGGAAAGTTGTGATAGGTTGGACCTCAATAGAGTGTGCTCTGGGGACTCTCTATTGCAAAAGTGGTGGCCTCTGTGCCCCTCATTTAGTGTTGTACTGTGCCGACTGTTCATCCACACTACTCTCATGATGGCTAGCTCCTCCTCCTCCACTCCACTGTGTCCAGGGGCTTGACTCAAATGTATAGAAGTCTGTGACACATCTCTGTGCCTAGTCATCCTCTATGTGCTATGGTGGTCCCTTGCTACTCTCTGGTCTATCACAAAAGCATTTCCCTGTGTTGGTGCATCTCCACATCAAATAAAGCTTGATATAGACCTGTCATGGAAATGGATCAGTTGACAAAGGGCCGAAGCCACTCCCGTCTAGGTAGAGATAAGGGTAGCATCCCTGAATCTCCTCTATCTCAATTGCCCCCAGCATACATAGCGTGCAGATCCACTGCTCTTTGGGTATACGCACCGCTCTCCTTGCCTCGATCCTCAACTGATGGGACGAAACCTGCATCTGACCAATGGCAATCCTCAGTGCATGGGAGACTCCTCTGTCCTTGAGATACTAGGGTCTGATGATGAATCCCTCCTCTGATACTATTAGGAAGTGGTCGCGAATAAAACTGGGTCGTGGGGAGTTCGTGGTCCTCCGCCCAAGTCTGGGATGTGTGAAGTTGGATGAGGTTTTATCGTATGATACAGTTGATCTCATCTCATGGGATTGACTCGAGAGGCGCATCTATGCTATATTGATAGGGGGGAAGTCTATCCATTTGGATATTGTGCCTACCAAGCCATGTTGATATGTGTGCATACCATGTGTTTGCCTGCTGTTTGTTTGGTGTGAGCATTGCAAGAAGGCTGGGGATCCTTGGTAGAATTTTATTTCTTTTTACAACAATGAATGACAAAAAAGTAGAGAAGCAGCCTTAATATGCTGCAAAACTAGCATCACCTTTGCCTTACACTCCGCCTAGAAAGAGATGAGGTAGCCACTTGGCTATCATGGAAAGGTTCCATAATCTAATATTCGGGAGGCCAACTCCTCCTTGGAGTCTAGGGGCCTTTAAGGAATCCCACGGATGTAGTGTAACCTCCTTCTACCACTCTCCCCCACCCATAAGAGAGGACGAAGTAGTCACTCTATTTTGAGCAAACTGGCTGCACCGCTTAAAATTCCAGATGGATGCTACATAGGTAGTCGCTAACACCACGATGTGCTGAATGACTAGTAATCTAGCATTCCACCCACGCACATCCTCTGCCAGGCCCATAGTTTGGACTTAATTTTGTCCTTGAACCAAGAAAAGCATTGTTGACCTATCAAGTCCAGCCTGAGGGATGAACCTAGGTATTTGATGACCTCACCTTTAAGAATAAGATGCACCTATAGGTCTCCCACCCACTTAGGAGGCAGTTGGTAGGTGCTATAGATGCAGTTATGCAATTGGAAGGTGACTTAGAAGATCAAACATAGTATGTAAGATCCCGGTAGTGAAGTAGAATAATGGCCATAGTTGTGGGTGGAGAGTCGGATATAACTACTTACTGCTCCTTGCTTAAATTTTTAATGAGCGGCAATGAAACCTCATTGTCAACATATACAGACTTGCATCTAAATGCATTTATGTCATCTACCATTAAGGCATTTATTGATAACATTGTGGAGTGTCCAGAGGGAACATTGTCTGCTATACCCATAAGTTGCCCTAATGTAACTGCCGTTGTATTGGATGAAATGGGTAGATCTTTTCATGTTAGGGTTATCATTAGCCAGTGACCTTAGGTTTTGACATTTGGTAGCGAGGAAGTTACAATCCTCTCCGAACCTTTGAAAAAGGTTAATGACAAAGTCATGATGGCCATCCTCAGGTTTGATATGAGCTTCTCTTGGCTTGATACTTCAATCTTTTGATTCAATCTGCTACTAACATTTATTTATTTATTGCTACAGTACGGTTATATCTCACTTTCCTAGATCAGTACAGAATCATGTGTGTATGCTTGATTCTCTCCTTTCAGCTATCAAGAAGATGATAGATGATGTTTGTACATGGTTACAAGCTTTAGACTTGGATGGCATGCTAGTCGTCTTTATGGCATATTATGAAAAGTAAAGTATCATCCCAACCTTTCTTTTACTCTTTTATTTGTAACATTGTGTCAATCAATACTTAATATTGTGTCAATAAATCTTTTGTTCTTTATTGGTCATGTAGCTTATATTGGAGCCTGATAGTATGGGATCTTGATGACAACCATTGTTGGTTTGTCAATTCATTTAGAGGCTTTCACGGCTCGGTGTTCAAGTAAGTGTTCTTTTAACATATCATTATTAACATGCATCTTACTATTTACTACACAAAGTCACTTTTTCATATGTCATAATGGACAAGTCTGCAAACAAGTTAGTATCTACTATTAGAAAAATCAGGCAGCATCAAGACCAACAAAATTTCCAGACATGTATCGTAGTGGAGTAGAAAGACGGGTTTAGCAGTGGGTGGAAAGTTGCCTATAAACTTCATGTTGTTCCTCAATGAAATTTTAGAACATGTCAATAGAAGCATATACAAAGCTCGAGCTACAAGATTGTATGGCTAAGACTGCTGTTCACGACCTAGTTGCTACCATTGGAAAACAACATGATGTCAATGAAGAACCTAAGGGAGAGTCCACTCAATCACCTAAAGAAAAACAAGAGACAATTCAGTCTCCTTGTGAATCACAGCCTCAAGCAAAGTTGCAACTTGCAAAGGAAGAAGAGAATGAGTCTAAAGCAAAAGCATTACAGTCTCCACCTGAATTAGAGACTCAATGCATTCTTCCTACATAAGAAGTAGAGACTCAATATGCATCTACAACATCACATCTTGCGAAGGAAGAAGAGATTGAGTCTATCCCAAAATTGTTACAGGTTGCATGAGAAGTACAAACTCAATGTACACAACAGATTACACCAGAAGTAGAATCTCAATGTACACCATCTACAAAAGAAGTAGAGACTCAATGTACTCTTAGAGCATCACAGCCTCAAGAGGATTCATCAGACTCTATTCCATTTTAAAGCATGTAAATGACCTAAGAAACATGAGTCCTTGAATATTTTTAACTTGTTTGTGTTGACTAATGATGGTGTTTTTTAAACTTATGTTAAATGTTACAATACATTAGGGTATTTACTTATGATATTTATTCCATTTGTATTATTATTTGATTATATGTGAATACATAAGGGGCATTCTCTCATGGATACATAAGGGACATTTATCATGAATACACTTGATAAGAATTTACGACTCAAAACAATAAGATTACTCAAATTATGCTATAGGGTCAAAGTTTATAACATTATAGAGTCATAAGAGCCACACTTGATGAGAATTTACGACTCAAAAACGAACTGTATTAGCAATTCTATTATGATATTCTCAGCCCTACCAGGCTTGTTGTAAAGAATACAAAATAAGATTAACGACTATTACATGCCACACACAGGCCGAGACCACACTAGAAGATCTCATCATTAGTCTCTTTTATCTTCTCAATAACCTAGTCTTTCACTGACTCCACGTCTATATCCTCAACATAATTACAATGAAGGAAGAAATTCAAGTAGTCACAAATTGTTTCTTGATAATTTCTTCATGAGGCCCTTATTGTTCTTTCAGCATCCGCATCAAATCGGCCATACCGAGTGTTGTGATAACAAAGATTGCTTAAGAAGTCTAAGAGATCTTGTTGTGCTTTTATAATATTTCGTAAAAGTCTTTCGCTCTCTACTATCTTCTGAGTCTCCTCCCTCTCTGCCGGCCTCTGTGCATCAAATTCCTCTCTCTCCATCCGTGTCAATGGAGAGCCTTGTCAAATTCTTGCATCTCTCCTTGCTCCGGAATCCTCCACTTAAAGTGAGTGGAGCATTGGGAATCGATACTTGGAAGTGAAAGATTACAAACAATTATTATGTTCTTCTCATCATACATTTAATATTACAATAGTTTGCTTAATATTGTAACTTTTGAAGGTGTTTGTTAACACCATTATAAATATTATGATAGTTTGCAAAGTGGCACTTTTGAAGGTATTTGTTAACATAATACAATCCTTTTACGAAAGTTAACAACTGCTGAATCTTATCTTTTGGTGTAACTTATCTATGTCACGTTAAATTTTATAATTTTTATTTCATCTCCTTTAAAATTTTCTAAAATTTTGCTTGTTTTTATGTTTTCATATGTGCTTAGAAGAGTGAGGTTTTTCTTAAATTCTAGCCAAAAACTAGTCTAAAAGTATCTATAAAAATGAATTTGTACATTGACAAATCCAAAATTAATGAGATAAGTGTTTACAATGGATTTTAATTCAATTGCAAAATTATTTCCTTTTCTTGATGTAGACCATTGATGCTGAGGATTGTAAGCAAGGAAGGGAGTGCAAAGAGTAGCCCCCTATTATCTTTCCTATGTGACATCTATGAAGCATGTGACGAAAAGTAGCACCAAGCAAACCTTTTTAGTTACCAATCCATGAAAGAAGGTTATTAGTCGTAAATTGCCTCTTGATATTAGAACATTTTCTAGATGAAGACTCCTAACCACAAGCCACCGACCAGTTTCATTGCCATCACAGATGGTACCTTGAATTTAAGGATTCCAATGTCTTCCTCTTCTATTTGTTTAAGGGTTCCATCCTACATGTGAACAAGGACTATAAAAGATTGTGGCACAATTGGGTTGATCACATTTGGTGTAGATGAGAGTTCCTTTGTGATGTTCACTTTGTCGAGAACACTGGATTCTCGATAGAATAGATTGCAGTTCTTGTGATGTTAGTCTTTTTGCATTCACTTGGGTGAAGCCATGGGAGTTTAGCCTTGATGAAATATCAGAACATTTTTAAAAACCCTATTCTCTCTTTGATAGATATTTTTGTCATTGTGTGTATTTTTTGGTCATTGTCTAAGGTAAGGTGTATGGGAATAATTCTCTGTGTCCCAAATTTGTGCAGACATAAGATATATATGAAGATGCAAGAGCAAATGATGGTTAGGCTCAATGTGAAATCATGGGATCAAATGGTTTCTAATTATCCTATCTCGAGTGCCTATGGGTAATTGAAGCCATTCTTTATTGCATTTAAAAAAATTATAACCTCAAATTTCTTATTTGGAAATATTGTATAATTAACATTAAGCATTGTCAAAACAAAAATGTATTTTATTTTAAAAAACTAGAGAAGATTCTAGTAAATTGGAATTCCCATGTCCAAATGATTTCTAGCGCATAGTGAAGGTGTGTGACTAAAGAAGGAGAGAGGTGAGAGAGTCTGCATCTTGTATAGATTGATGAGCATATGAAAAAAATTAGTCCTCTCTTGAATCCTTTAAGGATTAACTACTACAATCTATATTATTGTGACATGAGGGATTTTGCACCAAATATCCCTAAGAAAGGCTATAAGCTATCTATAGTAGATATCCCTTCTAGATTTAGGTTAAAGGGAAGTGTAAGTGATAAAGCTTCAAGGTGCATCATTCCATATTCATTATTATTTTTCAATCTATGGCATTGTAAACTTCTATGACTAAAGCATTGATGGATCATACACATTCTCATGAGAGTATGATCTGGTAAGTTCTTGTACCTTCATCTGTTATCTTTGATGTGTGCTATATTTTGTTGCTATAGATTTGGATATGTTTTAATCTATGTATTTATTGATTTGGTTAACAGGGTAAAGACAAATCTGAAGCATGTACCTAGAACAATGCCTTTGAGATGATGAGTATCTACTCCTTAATGGAGAAGTATAAAATAGTTTTGCATTATCTTAGAAGAAATGTAAATAATGTGTTTCATTTTTGAGTACCAACGTGGAAGCTACCATATTTACAAAATAGAAAGTCTATCATCAACCCATACCAAGCCACCATTAGGGGAGATAAAGGGCCCCCTTTGGGGAAGGTAAAAGAAAAGTTCACATCCTACTTGGATTTTTTAAGCCATATACATTCCATATAAGATTCAAATTTGAATTTTGGAGGGAAAGTTAGAACTATAATATACCTTCTCCAAACTATATATATATCAATCCATACATTACAAAATAGTAGGTATCTAAGTATTTATGCTCCACAAGAGCATGTTTTTAGTCCATGTTCACCCTCCAAAGCTAGTAAAAACTTGTGAAGGCCATAGTAGTCGCATCCTCTCTACCAAAGCTTGATGGGGAAAACTTTCAATTGTAAGTTCGATTGTTCTTTATGGAAAAGGGTTTGTCGGGAGTAGTGTCAATGTCTGAGAAAAAGCCAAGTAACAATCAAGTTACACAAAAGATCCAAGCAAAAAAGGCTAGGACCCTCAAAAGATACGAAGCAAGATAGGTGACAAAAGGGTATGCACAACATTTGCTTTATATAGATGCCACATTTTACATTCCTAAATGGAGACTTGTAAGAACCGACATATATGAGGCAAGTGCTGGAAATTTAATGAAAGGTCTAAACACAAACTCCATATAGCTTTATTTGTCTTAAACAAACCCCAACAACTTGGTACAACAAGTTGATAGCTATTTTAAGCAATAAGGATTCATGATTGGATAGACAACGTGACAAAAAATCAATGCTCTAACTAGCATAGCACTCAATGTGAATCACAAAGAACAACAAGAAGCTGACCAAGGAGATCAAGGTCAATCAATACAAAAAGTCTCATATGCATTGCATTACACATTAGGTGTCAAGGTTAAACAAATCCAGGACAACATATTCTTGAGTTCCAGTTCACCCTATGCATGAGTGCTTGAAAATGTTGGATGCCTTTCCATAACCACACCCATTGAGATTAATCATAATATGCCTAAGCTTGAGAGTAAATCCATCTTTATATAAGTAAACAAGGCAAAAGCTAATATATTTAATGACCTCAACACTCGGCAACATATGCTATGAAGCCAGATTTGTGGGAATGAAATCAAAGAAATCTAAAAGCTATCGCACCTTAAAAAAAGCTGGCCCACAAACTCACAACTTGGGCCCACAAACTCACAACTTGGGTTTAATAATGTAGATTGCAAATGTGACCCAAAACAAAATTCACAATACAACACCTTGATCCATTTCTCTTGCCATGTTTTCTTTCAAGGCCATGTGGTTGAGGTGGCTATATTATCTAGGCTTCATATTGGCATCTTCTCAGTTCCCCTTGAAATTATCAAATACAATTCATAACGATATCACCACGAAAGGAAGCTAACTGAGATTGTAGTTTTATTTGCTTTTAAATATTAAAACTGAGCCAAGGCAATCTACTAGCAAAATGACATCATTTATTAATTATTAATATCTTTCAATAAGGATTGTAGTTATGTGGGACTCAAGGCTAGTAGGAAGAACTATAAGAAAGAGTAGCACAAAAATCTAAAATGCACAGCGTGGTAAACATATGCATGCACATATATGCCCATGCATCTATGCATGCATATATGAGATGGGATGTAGTTGCATTTGTTTGCCATGCATGTGTACACAAACTAGAGCAGGGAAAGAGAGGATGGGGACAAAGGATACAGCCTGTAAAGACTATAAGGATCACTTACGTAGAACGGAGCCTAAAGGGATCAATCACTTCCAGCCAGTAGGTCCTTTTTAATTAACAAAGCCTATGGCAATCAAATCTATAAAGGTATGGCTTCCACAACCTTGAGTAGAGATCGAATAATATATGTTTTCAATGCTTACCTAGAATTGATGACATAAATGACAAGGCCATCACATTGTCATCTCAACCCGTTCTTGTGAAGGCTTAGGTATGGAACAGAGATTTAAAAATCAGCTTCTACAAAGCAAACTATTATTACAATTTACAACGCTCATATTAAGAACTTTAAAAGCAAATCTGAACTTGTTTGGTTGACCCCTCAGTTGGGCCACTCCAATGTCTAGTGAGCTTCAGTTCCGACTCCATATACTACAGACTCACAGAGTGATTTCTCTAGATAACATCTTTGTGGATTGGATGACATATCAAAAAAATTCTTTGAAAGGTCCTTATTTTGATTCTAAGAATATGAACTGATCCAAATTGAAACAAGGCTCTCAAGTACTTGGATAAAACCTCTGAACTTGGATGGTTGACCCAAGTTGGGCCACTCCAATGGCTAGAGAGCTCTAATTCCGTCAAAATATACTCAGACTTACGAGTGATTTCTCCAGATGTCACCTTTGTGGAATAGATCAAAAATCAAAAACATTCTTTGAAAGATCCTTCTTTTGATTATGAGAATAAAATTTGAGATCGAAACTGACAGCAGACTCTAGTACTATGATAAAACCTTCAATATATCTGACATGAAGTATGTAGCACACCTTCACCTTTGCACTGAGCATTGCATCTCCCTCCCCCCCCAACCCATCTTGTACTATGCCATTAGTAACATCGAGAAAGTAATAAACCAGTTTGTGCACCCAAACCCTGAGAGTCCCCTGATGCTGAGTCATCCAAACAGAATCAGAGGCCAGTAGAAGGACTAAATATCTCCGCAGCCCAATGCTGTTTCATTCGCGACTGTATCCATGGTGCTATTGGAGCCTTTGGGGGCGGTGGTATCCGAGGTGGCTTGGCCTGACGAAGCTCATTGGCCCTGTCCACAAATCTGCAATTTGAAGGAAAACGCATCAGTCCTACCCCAACATTCTCCCCATTCCCAATCTCCCTTTTTAAGAACCTCCAAGCATGGCAACTATTACATCCTACCTAGCTATAGTTAGTTGGTGGATTTTAGGGCAAAAGCCTTGTAAAATTAGGCTTTAACTACTGGCCGGAACAGGTTTTTGTGAAACAGCTAGAACAAGGAGTGCACCCATCCACCATAGCATTTTGGGAGTTCAATTTAGTTGATATTTGAACATTATTAAGTGCCCAAGTGAAGATTCTCGTGAAGGCTATTTCAACATGATCACCTTGCCCAGGGAGAGTTCCGGGAATGTCAGATGCCAGAACGGGAACGTATCAGGTCGGGGGAACACAAACGCCACATTCATATGACATGTCATCAAATCACATGGAATATATACCAGAGTATGAGAAACAAAATCACTTTTCAACAGCTCTAAACATTCCATTTCAGCTACAAGCTTCCGAAAACACACAAAAATCCATAGGGAATTGAAATCCACATTTTTGCATTATCCCATGAAATCCAAGGATGATGATACATCATCTTAGTAACTATCGATCAGAGAGCATACTTACCAACATATAGTGGTGGCGAGTGATGAAAGTAACAAAATGATCGCCCCTCTTAATGGAGTGTTCCTCCCAATCCAACTAACCACTTGGAGTGAAAGTAATGTGAGAGTACTTATCCTCAAGAATCTTTCCTATTGCCTTACTGGAGTTCTCACCATTAAACACAAATTGAATAGCATTGTTTGCCCCCACATAATCAATGGCCTTCATCCATATGTTAGCCAACCTCTCATCTTACTTTCCTTCCTCTGAATTGTCAATAGCTTTAATGAAAAAGATAGCCCCTTCACAGTATGCAACAATACCTTGAATAGAGCAGCTCCTAGTGTCACTCCATACATCTCCCATCACACATCTCAGCCATATGTCTTTGATGGACTCAAAGCCGATCTGAATGCTACAATCTCCTTCACCATATCAATGAAGTCCTCAACATGGAGAATCAAGAATCACGAGTCATGTTCGAATACTGACCAACCTCTTTGCAAGTGCCTTCAAACATGCAAGGTCTGCTGCTGGCACTAAAGGGCAAGTGACGATGCCTTGCCCCTCACTCCCAATAAACGAGCCCACACTCAGTCTCTGTCTCCACTCTTTTTGGCTTTACAAAAGCGGCCGTTCCACTTGAGTGCTCATCCTTGAGCCTTGTAGCAATTGGTGAGGGAATCAACCTCCTCCCACCAAGGAGACTTATGGTCGGTCTCAATGCCACATGGAAGAGCCATGGAGGAAGTAAAATGCGAAATGAAAGGGGGAGAGAGAGAGAGAGAGAGAGAGAGAGAGAGAGAGAGAGAGGCGCAGGGGGGGGAGCCTGGGGGGTTGAGGATTGCAGTAAAAAGGAAGAGGGGCTGGAAAGCTGAAAGGAGGTTGAGCAGTGAGAGAAGGGAAGAGGGCCTAAGAGGAGGGGCTGAAACCTGCTGCCCAAGAGCTTAGAGGATGTTAGAGGAGGGGCTGAGAGGATTCGGGAGGGGCTGATAGAGGGCTGAGAGGTAGAGCTCAGAGGAGGCGACAACAAATAGTGCAAAAATGGCACTGTTTCAGGCTTTTTTGCCCAACCACAAGGCAACACCAGGCTGCTGAAGACGGAATGCCAGGAACGATGCTCCGGACCACATTCATGGAACATCGGGACAGCATTCCTTAGGAGTCCCAGACCAGGTGCATGTTCTGGGAACTTTCCAGACTTCCGAGACACTGGCCTTCCTGGAATATCCTTTTCCCTGTTCGAGATGGGGGTATGCTGTTTCCTAGTAGCTATGGCTTGCATAGAGCTCCATGGCTTGGGGTGAGTGAGATGAAATGAAATCTGATATTGTGTTTCTCGTGGAGCTGAGATACTTTCCTTCGTTGTCATCGCGGAAGTGTGGTCTTAATGAATTCTTAAGAAAACAAATTTGGATGGCCATGAAAGCATCAGAATTATTCCCAGAAATGTGGCATGCTGTTGCATCTGTGCCCGAGCTTTACAAGCATGTTTTACAGTTACTGCTTATTATGTAATAGTCGTATGGCTGTTTCATCATGGCAGATTCCCTCATATCCAATTTGCATGATTGTTATTTTTAGCATTCAGTAGCTTGCATATCTGAGTATAGATGATCGTTTCAACTTGCATGGCTCTGTAATTGAGTTCAGATTATATGGCCACATAGCAGTTCTTATATACTTGATATATCTGCTCCATGCAACAGTATCTTCAAGAAAGTCAAGTTTGTAGGGTTCAAACTCAGTAGCAACTATATATAAGGGTTCATGATTGTTAGTTCGTTACATATAGAAACATGTCGCGTGTAAGAATGTATGACCAAAGTGAGCCCTGCATAGCAAAATGTCGTGTGTAAGAATATATGACTGGAGTGAGCCCTAGCTATGCAGACATGCATGTCTTTTAAGTGTTACACCCCTAATTTTGCATACCTGTAGTAAGGAATGGTTCTACAACATGAGCCTCACAAGTGAGTTTTAACAAAGACCGTGGGTAGACTGCTCCTAATGGCTCTATTATTGCTCTACAATTTGCAGCTGGTAGACACAATAATTGACCTTGAGGAATCTAAACTGATTCATGTAGGAACTTTTCCTTAACATCTCTGCATTGATTGAACTGTAGAGAAACAAAATTCCAAACAAGAACAATAAAACAGATGGAAATAGTAAGTTGGGAAAGGCCTGTGGAAAAGGCTTTGAAGGACTGCACATGCATGCTTGTGACAAAGAGAGAGAGAGATAGAGAGAGAGAGAGAGAGAGAGAGAGAGAGAAAGAGAGAGTTTATTAAAATTTTCAGAAGACCAATGGGTCTATGAGATTGAGAAACCTATTACAACAAGCTGAAAGGCTGAAGCTACTAAAACGAGCATCATCACCCATGCTGAATGTTGAATGCTACATAGTCATAAAATCATTTGTACTACATAGTCATAACATCAATAACATCATCATCATATCACATCAACTCCAATGCCAAGTCTGGTCCGGTACAGCAGATATTGGAGGTCCCTGCGGTGGCTTTGTATCTGACAAGGGCCACTATAACCCTTGTTGGTCGTGCCCCGGTCTTGGACATGGAAGGGATGTCTCCAAGCAAAATCTATGCATCCACTCTTTGTTCGGTGTGTCATATCAATGGCTCTGGATCTCTACCTCGCAGACTGCCCGTGGAGTGGTAATTTGTGTGGTCTGGCCAAAATAACTCTGTAATCATACTCTGAGAGGAGTATGCCTATGTGTCCCATCCCTATCTCTGTGATCTGAGTGAGTGCTCTTGGTGCCTAACTGGCTCATGGATAAAGACAGCCAGGCATCTCTGATAGTAGCGGCCTCAGATCTCGTAGTACACAGGGCACCTAAAGATGAAATGCTCCTCTGACTCGATCTCATGTAGATCACATAGGGCACATATGCGCCTCTCCTTGGGCACTCCCTCGGCTCGCCCACGCTCAATGCAGAGTCAATACGATGAAACCCAAAACTGGCCAATAGAGATCCTCAATGAATGGGGAAGGTGAATCTAAGTATACCCTAGAGCCTCAGCAAAATTGCGCAAACACTGATCTCTATAGACGTTGAGCTTCACTAGACGCTCACTCGGAGCCAGCCAGGTCTTGAATGTGTGTAGCTATAGAAGCTCCTCGCGTATGACCTGATTGACCTCATGATACCCGAGTGGGAGAAATGGTGCATCAATGCTATACTGGAAGGGGATTAATCTGTCCATGTGGAGCCCCAATCTCTCAAACCACTTGCATGTGTGTGCATACCGGCATCTCTGATCACCCTCTACTACTAGGGTCATAGAAGAGGATAGTGCTAGCCATGGTAGTCTACATTGCCTTGGCATTTGCCATATCATCTGACATGGTACAGATATTTGATGACATGGAATGTTGCATCTAGCTGCATTGGAGACGACCCAAACTCAGCTTGAATGATTTGGTGGGAAACTGACGGCTTAATGCGTATCATCTGTGGTAGCATGAGAACTTGGAGACAATATACCCAAGACCACTCTGCATTTTTTATATCCGGTCCCCAACAAGGGCTAACGTAGATGCCTGCTCGCCGGACCAAGAAGTCGAAAAGGAGAGCCTTGGTCTGAGGGTCCTAAAAGTGTGAGTGGAAGCAATGTCTCTCCAGCCTGGCTAACGAGGTATCTGCTCTCAAACAGGCCTGCATCACTGGTCTCATCGTAGAAATAGGGCTGGAAAAGAGAACCCCTAGATAGGTGTATGATGAAACATCTCAATTGGTGACACATCAAAAGTGAATTGCTCTCTATGCATAGCTGCTCAGGATATGTTGAAGATCATGACCTTGGTCTTACAAAGGTTGACCTTCAAATCATGCGGCTTACGAAATGACTATATTGCAACTAAGTGTCTCTAGAGGCACCCTACATAGGAGAATAAGAACACAACGTCATCTGCATACAACAAGATCTGAATCAAGGAACCAACGAGAGAACATTCAGCCCCCCCTAGTGTCTCCATAAATGTCTTGAGCTCATCTATGTAGAGGCCAAACAGGGTTGGTAAGAGAGGGCACCTAGTTTAAACTAGCCTCAATAGTGCTCATGATCTACTCTGTCCATCTAGCTCCTATCGGACTCTGCCTGAAACCCTCTCATAGAGTGTCATAACACTTCTTAGACGTAACCCAGCTCTTGTAATCGTCTAAGAAGGTGGGCCCTCGGTATTGTATCATGTGCTGGAATTTTACGTTACAAAAGGGAGATTACCTTTGAGAACTTTCAGAATATTAAACCAGAACAGATCAGTGTAAGGCTTTGCAAAAATCCACGAAGCAACAATAGACTCTCTGTCTCCATGTCCTGGCCTCCTCGATAACACTCCTAAGTGTCAGTATGTGATCCATGATCCTGCGGTCACATCGAAAGCCGACTTGCCCCTCTACTCTGAGTCCATGCATCTTTGCGAGTCGACTGACCTCGACACCAAGTACTGATAAATATATCTTAGACATGACATGCCCGATCATGATGGTCCTGCAGTTTTCCAAGCTCATGGCATCCCTTACCTCGTGAATGGGTGTGATGGTGTTAAGAGTCCATGTATGTGGAAACTTGAAGGCCAATGCACACTGCCTCATTGAAGAGCTTTGCTAAGATTGGGGCTAAGATCTCAATCCCCTATGCAATGAACTCAGTGTGTAACCCCTCATGATCTTCGCTCGGCCATTATGAATCTTCAATACTGCGTCCTTGATACCACCCTTGGTGAAAAGAGTCAAGAGGTAGGACGAGGTTAGTGTGAAAGGTCAAGCACGAGCTAGTGCGGAATGTCGTATAGTATGCGTGCGTAGGTGTGTCAAATCTGGGTGTCTGTGAGGGGTGATGGGCACCATTGCTCAAGGAATTTTTGGAGGGGAGAGCAAAAACATGGAGTTAGGTAAACCTAGTGTGAGTTAAGCCTCACTCAAAAACTAACTCAATCACTAACTATGACAAGGGGAAACCTTAGAAGGAACAAAGGCCCCTAGCCCTCTTGACTAATTAACACATTGGCCACCACCTTTTAATATTGCAATATTTCTAACACCACATGCTCATATATTTTCCAATACAAAGCCCCATGTCCAACATCTATCTCCACATCCACGTGAGTGTAATCAAGCAAGTGTTGGCCATGTATACATGCCAACATTTTAGTGTCTTTGACACCATGCAAGCTCCACCTACTCAATGTTTGACATGCACCTCATTCTGTACATCTTCATAATTAACTATAGTGAGGCCACCAAATTCTGTACTTAGCTGGTCAACACCACAAGGATAATATTTAATGCAAGCACCTTCAAGCTCCAAGTCCTCAAGGACCCCTTATTAGCATCACATAGCTATGTGGTCTCTTCTTCTCACAAGGCATTATATATTTGCATAGCATTGTTTAGAGACTTCTATCATGGCACTAGATTCCAAGTCTGTATCCTTTACACGCATCAAACTGTAACGAGCATGAGCATCCATATTAATTCCAAAGTCAAAAGCATTATCATCAAGATGATGCTTACACCCATTATCACATGCATCTACTTGCAACAATTGAATATGGACTATTTTCTGCATGCAGGCGTCTTTCACGACATCCCCAACAAACCACTGGGAGCATCATTACAGACTTAATCCTTCCAGCCCATGCGACACAATGTGTCAATAGTGAATGTGGACAAGTTACTTTAAATCTCAACATCATCTTACTATTTCTTGCTTCAAGATTCAAGCTCTTTCTCCTTTTCTAAATCCTCTTCTTCCTTTGCTTTCCCACATCCCATTTTCCTAACACATCGTCCTCTTTCCCCAGTAATGGAACTTCTTCCATCAATGCTAATTGCTTTACCTTTTCTTCTTTAGCCTAGGACATTAGGTGTGATAATGACCTTTTCATTATACTCCTAACAAGTAACCCCATTCCTATCTCAAGGTCTCTCTTCACTTCAAAGTGATCTAGGCTACCAATGTGCATTTATCAATTGCAATTTCAAATTGCAAACTCTACCATCAATTGAGAATGTGTGTGTGTGTGTGTGTGTGTGTGTGTGTGTGTGTGTGTAGAACATCATTATGGGTACTATGGACCATTTGGACACAGAGACTGCATTCCAGGATGGGTCAACAGTTTCCTCAGGCATATATTTTCTTCAGAATGTCCCTCAAGCAATCCTTATATGATAGTTTTGCTGCAAGGGACTTGGATGCTACTAGCCTTGAAGTGTTCTCTCACTGTTTTTGAGTTCTTTCATTGGGCTCTCCTTTGGAGTCTAATGTCATGTACATTGATTTTATGTTAATATAGTAATCTGCTTTCACCAAAAAAAAAAAAAAAAGGTGTGTGTGTGTGTAGAACATCATTATTTGAGGAGTTGCCACCAATTCTGCTTGTAAAGTTGAAGTCGTCCGTGCTAAAGTAGTCATGAATGAAGGCTCAATTTATAGAGTTGCTTCCTTTTTGTTACAATGCAAAGTGCCTCCATGTATGATGTTGGGTCTTCACTCATCACCTTTAAGCGACGGGGCTCCAAAACCATGACAAACTTACTCATCTTGATGTGCCCCCTTTCGGAAAGACTTAGAGAGGATTTTGATGAAGAGGCCATGAGTCGCAAAACTATCCTTTTATACTTGTTCCACAAAGCTTCATAGCGAATTGCCAATGCTGAGATCAACTAGCTCTCCCTCGACAGAACCAACGGCTCCACGCTCCTTCATGTGCCTTCCATATGACGGGCATGTGGCCATATTTGTGTTTTTGAGCATGCATGGACATAGGGACCACTTCTTTATATGTATCATTCTCCCTAGTTTCTATAATTATCATAATATCAGATTCCCGATTTTTTGAAAAGCTGAACGTGAGTTTGTATATATATTATTGCAAAAGATTTACAATGATGATCCAATCAAAATCAACCTCTGCTGAGCTGTACAAAGCAGCCATGGCCTGTGACTTGTGATCTCAGAACAGGTAAACATCACAACAAAAAAAAGTCCCTTCAAACTTCGAAAACAAGTAACACTGGAATTTGCTACTTCAGACTGGTTCTTCTTTGACTTTGCTGGGGCTTGGCTCATTAGACTGGTCCACCTTGACAAGGAAATTCTGGAACTCAAGTTCATGGGGCTCAACTTCTTTCTAAAGTTGAGCATGTGCTTCAATGTAGTTTAAGACCTCATGATCCAATCTATTATGTTCCTAGCAATCATTTGATTGAACTGTAAGCTGTTTCTGAAAATCCATATAACCCAAAGGGCATGTGATCTAACTTGAATCCAAACATCCTGTTTGACCCATGCTGGCTCTCCTAGCAAAACTGCCTTCAAATTGATGGGTCCATCTAAATGCATTTGCACTAGATTTCAAACTTTTCTAGCATTATGACAAGCTATAAAGAGGTGAAAAATGTCTTCCCTGTGACCTGGACCGTGTTTGCATTTCCATCACCCTTCCAATACTTTCACCCCTAGCATTAGTCTAGACAACCTTGTGTAGGAATGGCAACATGAGACGAGACATTTTTTTCGGAATGGTCTTGATCCATACTTTATCAAACCTAGCCAAGCAGCAAGCTCTGATGTCTGTTAACTCCCATCTGGTGTGCAGAACTTTGAAGACCTCCTCAATATCAGCTGAAGGAGGAGGGATGGGAAAGAAATGAGTAGATCCCACCCAAGTGAGCTCTTTTCATGTATACTGAGGAGGAACCCCCTGTCCATTATATGTTCCCAGAGTCTGCCCATAATTATTTCAGTGTCTTGATTGGTGAGTCTGAATTCTCTCCTTTTTTTCAAGCCATGATTTCACCTTAATTGTTGTCTGCGCCATAGACTGTCCTCAACTTTGTAATCTTTTGTGAACAGGCTGGCTTTGATAAAATCTCTATCACTAAGGGGGGTATCTTTGTGGATGAATGAAACCCAGATAGATTCAAGGCTTATAAACAATCCTTTCTTGTGAAAATAATGACTCTTAGTTGCTTCAAAAGCCCTCCCCTGTGAAAATAATGGCTCAGAATTGCATATGGCAGACAATATAGGGTAATTTTTCCACTGATGTGCTTGCTGAGAGTTTAGAGGCAGCTTGCTGGATATCAATAACCCCTAGACCACCTTCCTATTTAGGCCTTGTACAAAAAGCCCATCCGACTTTCTATCACCCCCCCACCCAAAAGACCTGCACCTGCTAATGAATTTGTCAAACCCTACTTTGAAAGGGAACCAACAGGAGAGATAAAAGATGGCTATCAGAAAGATACAATGACCCAACACCATTCTCGTTCCTGGTAGATTCACTTGAAACCCTCTCCATTTTTCCAATGTCTTGCTAATGTTTGAAGAAACCAATCCCATGTATCCTTCATTGACACCTCAAAGCCCATAGGGATGCCCAAAAGTCTGAAAACAGTCCCTCTGGGTATCTTGTGGCAGCCAAAAGTCTGAAAAGAGTCCCTCTAGGTATCTTGTGGCAGCCAAGCTGCTCTAAGACAACCCCGATCACCACCACTGAGAGTGGCATGCCCTGCTTTTGCCACTGAGCCTGAAGCTCTGCAGAAAGTGTCCCGACAATCATATTCCCAATCAATTCTCATCCCATACCAAGATATTTATAATAATTATATATGGTATTTATAATGATTCACTCCACTCATTCTCTCAATCCCTTGTAACATCTTATACAATGGAAAATAAAGTGATGGTCGCCAAGCCACCACTCGATCACTTCTACCATAATCTTATTTCACACAAATAAAGTAGATATCATTACAAAAAGATAAGATATAAAGATTGTGTCACAATAGTTAGATACATCAGCTTTGACCTCCTCAAATTTTGGGATGGGAATGGAAGGTACTTGGTTGAAGCCCTTCCTGCTCTATTTTTTGCTAAACACGAAGAAATGAAAAGCTGGAAACTTGTCTAAAAATTACACCAAATTGAGATGCCTTTCTTCTTTATATGGCCAACTGGAATTGAGACTTGCTGCCTTGCTTTGCTGCAATCCTTCTCCTGATTTGCTGACTAGATCCCGAGGATCTGCTGCCCCATTTGATGCAGATCTACCTGGTGAGGTAGGCCTCCTTGAACTCAAGGTTCTCCTTGCTGATGGAAATCAACTCCATCCAATGCGTGGAGAGGCATGAGCTGCAGGCAAACTGATCTGTTGTCTTCTTCAATTCGTCTTCTCAAAAGAACCCACTTATTTCTGATACCATGTAAGGGATTTCACCATGCATGCAATGTATATCAGCAGAGGTAATCTTTACCTTAGGGCGAGAGAAAGAAAGAAAGAAATTTTATTAAAGTCTTCGGGAGACCGTGAAGGTCTATGAGACTAAAGAGAACTGATACAATGAGCATAACGGTGGCGGTCTCAAAACGGGCCAGCCAACCGTTTCAACAAAAAAGAGGTTATGAAGGACTGTGTGTCTAGTCCTGATACAAAAAATATGTGTCTACCTCCAGCTGATACAAAAAAGAAGGGAGGGGCATCAAAAATGGGACAGAGGGAGGAGATACAGTATACATGTGCAGGTGGTGATCGTCAGAGACCAATCATAGAGGGGCCGTCAAATGGGAGGTCGGAAAAAACCCTGCGATAGATGATTGGCCTCTGACGTCACGCGGCCTAGTCGAGCTCGGTCGTCGGGGGCGACGGGTGGCCCTATGGATGAGGGCAACGGTAACCCCGGTGGGGCGGCAGAGAGCAAAGACGAGATGTCATGGACCTAGATGTGTGAGTCTGTCGCTAGCGCAACTGTCGTGGCTCTGGCTCTCGCTCACGTCCGCGTCGTCGGCTAGACTCTGAGAGAGAGAGAGAGAGAGAGAGAGAGGATAAGATCTTAAAATACAAAACCCGATCAGGCTAAGAACTGAAGCTCTGCCACAAGTACAATATCTAGAAGCCACACTCTCCTCTATTGGATTTCCGTAGCCTTCCTTGCACAACTCGCAAGGTAGGAGGTGAAGGAAAAATGTGCCACACCGCATACTGCCTGAACACTCTTGCTCACTTCTAGTGACGAAGAGGTGCAAAGTCACTTGTGAGCGTGATGGAAAGAGGAGGTGCAACCTCCACCTATTTAGCCCAAGTAAAGGGATGAGGCTGGACTAACCAGTCCTAGATCAGGCCGACCTAGCCAACCTGCAGCCAACCAGCTGCCGACCTGCCATGTGGATAACGCCGTGTCATCTGCCGATAATGCCACATAAACTGATCTTTCATGTGGATGCGCTGTCACACGAAGCTGCTACCATATCATCTGTCGCTCCATTTCGTGGCTGTTTTTCCACCCAAAAAGGTCAAACTGATTGGCATATGGCCCATATGCCATATCATCATCTCAGGCGAATCATATGAGGCATTGTGTCTCATCATCTTCCTCATCAAAGCTGTCTCAAACAGCAAAGAGATATCCCAACATGCAGCCCCCTCCATCAGGAAGATGGAAGGCTGATCCTGGATGCATCTGCATCCCTTCTTGCTCTATGCTACCATGCTCCTAGCTTCTCCTCAATGGGGGTCTTACAAGTGAGCAATTGAGCCATGGTGTGCATAGGTGTTCATATGTGTGTGTGTGCTCTTATATAAGAGCTGTACTTGTCTAGTGTCAAATCAATCAAGTATCAAGCTACAAGCTCTTTGGTCTACATGTGAGTACTTTCATTTTGGTTCATTGCTCAAGAAATAAAGAAGAAAGGAAGAAGGTGACTAAGCAAAAATAAACAAGCAAGTCAAGAAACAAAAAACAAAAAACTGGAATTAACGCTCTCTCTCTCTCTCTCTCTCTCTCTCTCTCTCTCTTATATTTAAAACATTAAAAAAACTAAAAGGTATGAATCGCTTCCTACAAAGAGGCAAATTTTACATTCCTAATTTAGAAAGCACAAGCATGCTCAATCAAACTCTCTTTAGAAAGCAACCTAGCTGATCTAGTGGACAGCACAAAATGATTCTATAAAATTTTGTTTCCTTGAACCTCAAATTTTCCACACCCTCCAGAACTCTTCAAGACCCAATGCACCATCATTATTCACTCCATAACCTTGAAGACAACTGATGCAAGAAGTCACAACATCCAAGGTTCCAAGAGTTCAGGAATAACAATCCATTAACTATCCTTAACAAATGGCAAAATATTCTCATTGTAGAACATTTGAAGGGGCACACAAGGTTAACTCTAGAAAAAAGAAGGCTAAAGTGTTTGCGTATTAATGTAGGAATGTACAGCACAAGAATAAAAAACAAATTTGTCTATAAATAAGAGGCAAAACACATACTCTATATAAGCCATCGAAGCTGCATCTCCTTGTCTTATGCGAGTGCGCAATACTCTTGTGTAACCACCAGCTCGATCTCTAAACAATTGCACTAGTATTAAAATCAGCAATTCAAATCATCTGGTTGCTTTTTTTTTTAAGCTAAAATCAGCAAATTGAAGCATATAGTTACAAAATTCTGATGCGGTTATATTTGACTACATGTCACTTACTTGTACCGTTCCGCAAGTTCTGTGAAAAGCTTGTGAAGTTCAAAATCACCGCGCAGAACGGCTGCTGCTCGTCTTCTTGCTAATAGTGATCCCTGATAACTGGCCTTAATCAGCCCTATTTACACTAGCTAATTTCTCCAATCCAGCAGAAGAGAAAACGACAAATCTATCCTTCAGTTCCCTTCTTGACAAAGGAATCAACTTTTGAATGTATAACTGTTATTACTGGAAAATGGAAATATTTACATTGGGTATACAACAGAGCTCATAGCCAGACCTCACATAAAACTCGCAGGCAATACAGAAAAGAGCAAAGGAGAATGCAGACTTCAATCATCTATTAACATAGTGCCATCTATCCTTTTGGTGCCAATGCTCATTTAAAGTCCATTTTTCTCTCGTCCTTGGTAAACATCGTTCCCATAAGCCAGACAAACGTTTGTAAAGTTTAAGACAGAACACAGCAAGAACTAATTAAATGTATTGCTCTCAAGACACTACTTTTGGATTGGAATAACTAATACTAATATTGAGCTCCATGATTCAAGCCGGCATCGCTTCCAATCATTTTTAGAACTTTTTTCCCCAACTGTTGTCGTGGCAATTGCTTGTACTTTCATTAGAAACTGTAATGCTTGTTCTCCCATCCTTTTTGTTCTGCTTTGTTTTGCTTTGATTTTTCTTTTTCCTTGTGTTGGATTGGTTTATGTTAGCCTTTTGCTTGCTTATGACGGTTTCGAGTTGTACACGAATAGTGACATTCTCTGATACATAACCAGATAAGGTATCTACATTTGTAAGGATAAGGCACTACATGAAAGAAGAGAGAAATTTTAAAAATTCACGACAGATACCAAAAGGATGCCATAACATTCAAAATAGACCAAGATGTTAAGGCGTGTGTAAAAAATACATCTAAGCCCCATTCCAAGTGATACTTCATCAATTTTGACAGAAAATACTCATAGATTTGGCATTTATGAACACCATAGATAAACCACATGTGAAACCACCCAAAGAACAAAAAAACAACAACAATGCAGACCTCTTTTCCCAAAGTAATCATCTTGTCTGCCACTGATCTCAATTCCTTGGCCTGGCATAAATATCAGAGGTAGCAGCATTAATTTCATGAGTTGAAGGACAGACAACAAAATATGTGTTTGTGCAAACATTTATGTGTTCTTCACTTTAATCTTTATTCTCTTTAATTTCAAGGGAAAGTTAAGGTGGAACAAGAAATATTAAGGGACTTTCTTGAACTGAACCCTGAAAGGGCTAGAATACATTGAGGTTGCAAACATAAAACCGTCCAATACTAATTGAATTAAATGAAATCAATAGGAACAATCTATTGTATACCATCAAAAATGTTGACAAACTTATAACAACCAAATTAGACTGGTACACTAGCCTGACTAATATGATTATTATCGTCACTTGCACGCTCAAAGCACAGCTGCAAACTACTTCAGTGCGCAAACATGTCTCACTTTTACTTATTATTTTTAAAATATTACAGATCCAGAGCAATGATCAAGATGCTATCCAGAGTGTGTGAGATTGTGGATATGTGTATGTGTGAGAGCATCAAGAGGTTAAAATGTTTTTCTTTTAGAGGATCAATTTGGGCATGTTCCTTATTTCACCTACCGCTGAAGGCGATTGTAATTTTTTTAGTGCTCTCAAATGAGCATTTCCAAGCAAGAAAAACTTTGAAAAGCTAGCTGTAGGATGATGCACTGCTACAAATAGAAAGATCACCTCAATATCAGTAGGCCACAGTTTTGCTGAAAACTTACAAGATGAAGATTTCATATCCATCATTACGGTACAAACATATATCTATCTAGCCTCAATTGGATTTAAAAAAATTTAGAGTGTTTTTGCACGTGCCTTTTCCTCACAATCCATCTGCCTTTCATCATCAATTGTAGCCTCCCCATCTAATCCTGGCATGACCTCATTAGTTTTAATATGTCACTGCATCAGGAGCGGATTTCCGGTTGACATGTTGTTTTATACCCGGATGGAGCATATGGAGGTTTGGTGCCACTTCCTTAGGGCGTACGAGCAAGTCATCCAAGTGTAGTAACCTATGTTGGAGGATGTCCAACGACTCGCTTCTTTCGAGTGCTTTTCCTGCAGAGCATCTCATTTAGCGTATGCGGGTGTTGTCCTATTCTATTCATTAAGAGGGGGTGCCAAAAAACATTGGTCAATGCCTTATCTATGAGCTCCCAAATGAGGAGGATCATGTTGAGATTATCGTGGTCACCTCCCCACCTGGGAGCCCCCATATGAAGAGGACATGAGGGAGATGTACTAGCAGCAAAATAGGGACCTGAGAGAGGCTGCCATAACGGCAGATCTGAGAGAAAGAAAGATCAGTAAGTGGCTGCAGGAGGCTGAGGGAGGGGCAGGGAGCGACGGGGAGCTGAAGCTATATCTTACGCCACTAAACTCCGCAACGGCATCTGTTGGATGCGAGGAGCAATGGAATGCAAAATGGAATGCCAAGGAGCAACAACAACTGACGGAACTAAGAGTATTTGCAAATGGATAATGAAGAAATCACATGTGGTGCCTATATAGGTCCCAAAGTCAGCCAAGAGTTGACCAATGAAGTCAACCCAAGAGTTGACTAAGGTCCTAACTGGCCTAGGCCATACTAGGGCTAAGTGCTAACAAACCGGTATGGCTGAAATATCCTAGATACATCTTAGGTATACTTGGAATCTATATCATGGTTGCATATTTTCGTCCAAGATGGAGATAGAAACCTATGATAGTATAGGGAGATCAACATCATGCAATAAATGGTGCCAATTGTAAAGGATGTCAAAAGCCTCAAACTTGGGTCGTGGTAGAGCCTTCGTTAATAGATCTGCTAGGTTATCCTTTGTGGGAAAATAGGACAACTGTATATGTCTAGCTAACAGGCGCTCTTGAACATAATGATAGTGCACCTCAATGTGCTTGGTATGCGCATGAAAGACAGGGTTACACGCAACTGCCAAAGCACTATGGCTGTCAATGTAGATCATGGTAGAGGAGGTCTACAAAACATCAAGGTCTGCAAGTAACGTACGAAGCCAAACGCACTCTACACAGCTGTGAAGGCTGCCCTATACTCAGCTTCACATCTTGAAGTAGCAACTATAGAGTCCTTCTTGCTGAACCAAAGAAGCATGAAGAGCCAAGCATGAAACAATTGCCACCCTGAGATACTCTCGTGTCGTAACAACTTGCAGGGCTCCCATATTCATTCAAGAGTTGTACTAAGCTTCATGCTCTTTTCAGAGCCAGTTGTACAAAGCTATTTTCTATTGCAATAAAGAGCTTCGCGGGGGGGGGGGGCAGCCCTTCTTTATGGCCCCTAGTTTCTGTGTATTTTCTTTTTCTCTCTCCCAATGTGAATTCCTTCTTTTGCTCTCCCACACCTTCCATATTGTTTGTTAGAAACATGGTGTTGAGAGAGAGAGAGAGAGAGAGAGAGAGAGAGAGAGAGAGAGAGGGGGTAGGCTAGGAAGAGAGGTAATGATACTCGCATGAAAACATAATAATGAAATGACAAAGTACTCACATGACTACAAGAACTTGAGTCTTGGTTTCATTGATGTGACGTGAGAAGTACAAGCATTTATAGAATAGGCACACACTTATAGTACCAATTGTATATGGGATCACTCCCAAAGTGACAAGTGGCACTCACACATAGAACTACTACTAGAACTCCTAGTAAAACACACTAAAACACACTCTTTGGCTATGATTTTTCCAACACCCCCCTTCAGAGCAAAGAGTGTGGGACCCAACACGCAAGAAGTAGACCGACCCCTCCTCTTCGCAATACTGCAACAAACAAGTCCAACTATCCAACACCTCCCGTGTGATAGTGACTTCTCAATCAACTTGCGACCGGCAAGGGTAGACCATCACTCCTCACCCCCCTTACTCTGAACTGGGTGGTCAATACAATCATACCAAAGTAGTAAAAGACAATACAATCATTTTTGGGGGACAAATCCAAGGCAAGGTATCCTTATTGACTCCAAATACAATCATTTTAGATAGACTATTCAAGGCAAAGAACCTTTATTGACACAACTCAAAAAAACACATCATATAGGGCCTAGAAAGCCCAAGAATCATAGTCATATTGTTCCGCAAGAGAGAGGCCGTGAACATCGGCAATGGCAGCATGTATCTCCTCTGGGGGCTCTTCAGGTTCGGCTTGGTCTTCAGCAATGACTGGCTCGGTAGCCACCTCCCCTGCCCTCTGAATAGACCCCCCTTCTGCCCCACCGCGCCGTCGCCACATGTCGAAGCCGCCTCTGCCCCCCAACCGTCGACGATGTCAGCTTGCAGCTGCCAACTGCCGCCGTCACTAATCAGCCCCCCTCTCTTTATTAGTCCCTCTAAGTTCCTTAGTTCCCTCTCCTTAGTTTCGTCCCCCCCCCCCCCCCTTATTTACTCCTAGTTCCTCATGCCCTTCCCCTTTCCTCACATTGCAAAATGCAAAGAAATATTTTAATTAAAAAAAAGAGGAAACACTGCAAAAAAAAAACTTAATTTAGAAAAAGAATAAAGGGATAAAGATAAAGACTTTAAAAAGGAGAAAATAAGAGGAAAAGAAGGAATTTTAAAAAAAGGAAGTTAAAACATAGTGCTTAAAATAAAAAACGAGGATTAAAAGAAAATAATCTCAGAATAGAAAGCAAAAGTTATATAAATCAAAAGAAGTTTTTTTTTTTTTTTCAAAGGAAAGAAACATAAGAAAAGGTTAGAAAAAAGGTTGGAAAAAAAATTTTAACCAAAAAGGGGTTAGGCATATTTGCGCGGTGGGATGAAGTACATTGATGAAGCGTGGTCACTTTGTAAAAGAAAAGGGAGAAAGAAAGAAAGAAAGAAAGAAAGGGAGAGAGAAAAGACAATATAACACTACTATTAAATAAATAAATAAAATTTGGCAAACACTAAGAAAGGCTACAAATCAAAATCTTGGACTAAAACCAAAGTGGTGGTACATGAAAGAGATTACATCAGAGGAAGCATTTAGGAAGTGATGAGGATATGGCTAGGTATATATGCCATGTTCCATGGAAATACGATGGTGAAATTCTAGGAACAATGGACATAACAAGTGATGTATCAACTTGGAGGACTAACCATAAATAGGTTAGATGGTAAACGAATTTGGAGTAGTTGGAGGAAACTCGAACGAAGGCTACAAAAGTGACTCGTCATCTAGAAAAGAATGGAATACACAATTGTATGGTGATGACAAGGGTCAAATGATTGACCTACTTAAACTTAAGATGAGCATTTAGGACAAGAAAGAATTAATAATGCATATGCATGTAGGATAATGAAGTAGTAGATGCATCTGCATGTAGGATCATACAGTAGAAATAGGAAAAAACTCAAGAATTAAGCACGTGCACAATTATTACCTTGGAAATGTACACAATGGTATCATACAGAGACGTTGGGCAAGTTGGGCTTTGGAAGGCATCCATGGTGCCAAGAGTCTTGAAGTTGGAGTACTTGAGATGGTTAAGTCATTCTCTTAGGTTGGGTTGATGAGCCAAGGTAGTACTTGGGCTCTTCCCAAGCAAGAGGGTGCTATACATGGCCATAGGTTTGGTAACTTGAAGTTAGACTAGATTAGTTGAGTTGAAATCTTAAGAAGTTAGGACATTTAAAAGAGTGATTCATTTGGAATCATCACTCAAAGGGTCCATAGTCCTACCTAGGTGTTGGACTAGGTGGTGGATATGTAAGCACTTGGTAAGGTCTAGTGACCTTAGAGAGATCTCAAGTAATTGATGAGTCATGGATGCATGACTATGGGTGGATTTACAATTAGACCTGGTGGTCTAGAATGAGTACTCAAGTAAGACCTGGTGATCTTGATCTTGTAAGTTAGGCCTATTTTGTAAGTTTTGGGTCTTATCAACCTAAAACTAATGGTTCCAAGCTGGTCACTTGGAACTTGGACCAATGCATGCATATGAGAGAGAGAGACATTAGAAATGGTATCTTATTGGAAAGGAAAAGTAGAACAGATCTAGATTCCTACTAACTCTAATGGATAAAGTTGAATTAATCTTTGTAGGAATGTCCAAAGCTAAAGAGTACGTGGACAACACAACATGAAAGATAAGTACGATGTCTTTCTTATTGATTTATTTGGAAATTTGATTTAAAGGAACATAGATAAGCAAAAAAACCTATGTGGAGCACCCTATCCATCTTCTTGAGGAACCTTAGGTCTGGATTTGCCTACTAATAGAACTCCTAGTGAAACACACTCTGGCTATGATTTCTCCAACACTGTTGTGTGATTTATTTCAGCACCTGAATCCTTTCCTCTTTGCACGTGCAAGAGTCCAGAGAGAGCGAAAGAGCTTGCTGTGATTTGTGTTCCAGCCATCAGAGGGCAAGCCTACCTGCTGCAATTAGGGTTTTCAGCCCTCGCAAGTGCTCCAGGTATGCTGCGAAGTGATCCAGAAAGCCAAGACCTCGCTGCGAATTGCTCTAGGAGTCCCGGATTCTGCTGCCAATTGATCCAGGTGGTCAAATATTTGCTGTGATTTGCCAAACAGCCCCTTGATAGGCTGCGAATTGACTCTAGGAAGGTTTTGGAAGCCCTTGGAGTTGTTTTCAGCTATTGTTGGTGGAGACAATTCATGCTACACGTTGCATAGCAGTTTTCTTGAAGAGCGTTGTGAAGCGCAGGACAGCTTGTCTTCTACAACAAAAGTTTGTTTTTCACTATCTATAGAAGCTTGTTGAACAGCTTGTTTTTCCCGGGGTCCCATTCTTTCTTATATGCATTATCTTATTGCTGTGCACCAATATAATCATGGCAATAGTAACTATTTAGACCAATATGGTTGTGCAAGGGCTGCTCACCATTAGTATTACTATACCCATTTTCAGAATTGTTATAAAAGCCCCCTTCCTTTTGTTGTCCATTGTCTTCATTTTGGCTGTCATTTTCAGGTTCTACTGTGTACTTGCAGATTTTGGCATTCGCATTGGTAATGAACATATGAGAATCAGCTGTAGGGCTCTGCCATCTAGTATTATCCTTGAAATCTGCATGCTTGGCTTTGTTGCAGCTTTTGGCATTTGTAGTGGTGGTAATGAACATATGAGAATCAGCTGTAGGCCTCTGCCATCCTGAAATCTGCATGCTTGGCCTGGTTTCCATTCCTACCATTAAGTTCAGTCCAAGATGAATGCTCTTTGTTGTGTGCTTCATGAGCATAACATATTAGCTACGCATCTTAAATTTTGATTGCCCTTTGTTGTAAGCTGTCTTTGACAACCTTGTGGGAGTCTAGGAGATAGGCATGCTTCCCGAACCCACCAAGTTTGGTCAATAGATGGTGCTTATTGGCGCCACAGGTGACACACCCGTGTTCCGTGTTTTAGAGGCCAAAATCTCATGTTGTCCATGGGAATCACCCACTGTCTCGTATGACACACCATCATTGGATTTACCAAACGGCCCTTGCACCATAAAGGGTGTGCAAAATATTTTACCAAGGGATAGGTTGTCTCTACCATCGGTGTAGGGAAATGGAGTTGGCCTTGCGTAGGAATTACCCACATGGAGGGGGTCTGGTGGCTGGTCAACATAGGAGCATCATCCTTGCTAATAAAATACATCCTAGCCTCGTTTTTGGATCCCCTAAAAATGGGGCATTGTCCCTCTTAACATACTCCAAATAGGTATCATGGTTTAAGTCATAAGAGAAGGCATGGGGCTGCTTGCCCATCTCCTGCATTGCAATGTGCACACAACTTCTCACAAGTTTGTTGGCCATTTGTTAGCCCATCTGCTCCAATGCCTCGACTTGATCCTGGGTCATGCTGTGATGCATCACTGACAAAGCATCCATGAATTTAGCCCTTGTACCATCAAGCGTTGCATTGCAAAATTAGAAGGTATTTCACAGTACCATTGGGTGCTCCCGAAGTGCCAGCATTGTCCGTATTCATTTCCATAATTTAAGCTGCTATTTTCATTTGAACATCTATCCCTACAAAATGCTTTAGTATTTGCAGTTGCAATCCCAGATTTTTGTCCTGCATACAAAGGCATCATCAATGGCTTTGAAGCATGGTGTGGCTGCATGCTAGGAAGTGACATAACATGGCCAGACTGCATTACAAGCATTGGCAGAAATGCATTCTTCTTAGCTATTTGGTATCTATTTTCATAGTCTTGCTTAGTGTTTGTTATAACTCCTCTAGGCATCATAGCTTTAATGGTAGTTGGCTGCTCTATGGCATATGTATCTCCACTATTAGCATAGAATGTCATCTCATTTGCTTGCATCTCTGTCAATATCCCTTTATGAATGTGTCTCATCTCCTTGCTAGGCATTAACTGCATATATGTTTGAATTAAAGCTCTACATTGACTCTCATGCACGGGCTGCATAGGCCTTTTGTTCTACCACCCATCTCTTGTATTCCATATGCATGTTTCCAATCTACAGAGAATGACATTCCCATGGCCTGCAACTCCCTCATGTTCAAAAGCTGAATGTCTAAGATAAAACAATCATCAAAGATATCCCAACCTTGTAACTTGTTTCTTGCTTTCAAGGCACTAGGTTAGCTCCCTCAAAAAAGGTCATAATTTGATACAACAGGTACTCCAAAATGTCAATGGAGAGGCTCAAGATAATGGTTGATGATGACGCTGGGAAATGGGGGGCTCAATCAGGGTCAAAAAAGGCTCAAAAAGGGCTGTGAGAGGCTTTAAAAATTCCATTTCTTTCTTTTTTTTGAAAGCCCTAAGTCACCTAAAATTGTTAGGACACCTGACCTCTGACCACTAGAACACTTAAGACAAATAAGACTCCTCTACCTAACCCAACCTAAGTCAACCCTACCCAAACTAGCTTAACCCAAGCTAATTGTACCTAATCCAAACTAACCAAATTTGACCCAAGCTAGGTTAACTATGATTAGCCCACACTAATCTAACCTAACACAACCCAAGCGATTAACACTAGAGTGGAGATGCCCAATCTCATCTTGGGCAATGGCCAAACGGATAGATGGATAGGAATTAGCAGACATGGGCGATAGAACGATGCGTTGAGGGAGATGTCGGATGAATGAATTCAGTGAAGGAGGTTGCTAGCCCATGGGACACATATATTGTATCAATAGCATGATCAAAATGTACATCGACCTGGGTGGGGGCAAGGAGATTATGCCCTTTGTCTGGTACTGCAATCGAGATGCTGAATGACAAGTACCAATGGTCAGCACCAAGTGGGGGGAGGGGAGGGGGAACTATAAAATCATGTACCCGTGTCACAAAAGCTAGGGAACCCAATAAGTAGTCCACTGTGCTAGTGCCCCCTCCATGTGGAAAGAAGGTAAGCCCTCTGGATAATGGCCATATTTGAAGACAGCTATATATGATTGTACTGCTTTCATCTCCAGCCAGTGTCTCCCAATGGTGCATCCTTTGAGTGTCTCACTATCCCAAGCTCTACTGGATCCACCTCTTGTACTCTGAGGGGAGCCGATTAAAATCTAGTAATCCCACTTGTTTGCTTCCTATACGTGCCTTGAAGTCACCTAAGAGGACCACTCCTCGCCTAGTCTCGTATGGACTGTGACTCTCTATGGAGACCTCATGCGCATATGATGATGTATCCAGGAGGAAAATAGCATATTGCAATGAAAATCAGTCTTGTATCGGGCAGCTGAACTCACCCCCACATACGTCTTGTGTGCTTCTCCTTCCACATTACAAAGATAAGCAGCCTCAGGTGTGATCTGAAAAGAACTACCACGCCTCCCGAGCCTCGTATCCTGTTGTCTCTCCTCGTCTCCTACCTGTGGGTGGACTCCCAGGTGTACCCTGTGACTATATGGGTAGTCCTTAATCTTGACTCTCATGTGTCTCAATGTAGAAGATAATCTCTTTGTTGGTATAGGTTTTTATGAAACTCCCTAGGTCAAACCACAAGGTGCCATTGGAGTTCCACACCGCCATCCTCAATTTGTTATGTCCCCATGCCCCATGGCCTCGACACTATCATGTGCTCTCTCTCTCTCTCTCTCTCTCTCTCTCTCTCTCTCTCTGACTTTCATCCACAGAGTCTAGGACTTACCCCATTGGAGACTTCCGAGGTTGGCCCTAGAGTCATCCAAACGACTCGCAGAGAGCGGGGCAGACACATGGTATGCACGCATATCTACATGGCTTGCCAAGCACGGTATTCAAATGGATAGGCTTCCCCCCTTTCAGTACAGCATGGATGCACCTGATCCCGTGAGATGAGATCAACCATATCATACGGTTAGGCCTCCTCCAGCTTCACACATCCCGGAGTTTGGGGGGGGGGGGGGGACCAAGAGCTACCCACCAAGACCCAGTTCTATCGCGACCACTTCCTGAGAGTATCAGAGGAGGGGTTCATTATCAGACCCCAGTATCTCGAGGATAGATGAGTATCTCATGCACTGAGGATTGCCATTGGTCAAATGCGGGTTTCATCCCATCAGCTGAGGATTGAGGTAGGAAGAGCAGCGTGTATACCTAGAAAGCAGCGGGTCTGCATGCTATATACGCTGGGGGCAGTTGAGACAGAGGAGCATTTTCTTTGTGTTTGCCCAGCCTACTACGAGATTCGGGGACGCTACCACTGTCTCTACCTAGAGGGGAGTGCTTCGGTCCTTTGTCACAACAGTGCACGAGCAAATTGTGATTTCTTCTACAGAGCCTGTCTTGGATTGTGTGCCAGGTTCTTGAGCCCGAGAGTGTTTCCTTTGCTGCGATTTTGGTTTCTACGCGTGGATTGAAGCCCGTAAGCGCCTGCGAGGAGCCCAGGAGGAATTTGTGATTGGTTTGAGGGCTGTTCTTTGGTCTAGTTACGGTTTCACTAGGGGCTGTAACACGATAGGTAGTAGGTGGGGGGGGGAAGGGGTAGGGAGGGTTGGGGGGGGGAGGGGGCCCGGGGGGACAAGGGGACAGCTGGGAGGTTAGGCAGGATGGTGGGGCTGGGAGGGAGGGACAGAGGGGAGGGGGAGGAGCTGGGGAGAGAGAGAAAAAAGAAAGAAAGATATATTTGTACCTTGTCCCATAGGCCCGTGAGGCCTTTCGAGGACATTCACAAAGAGAGAGAGAGAGAGAGACCTGAGTGTAGACTAGGAAGGAGTCACATCAAATGATACATTGCACATGTGGAGACGGTACTTATATAGTATCTCCTTATCCCCTTTTGACCCTTTATCTTGCAAACACCAATAGTCCTAACCCCCTCTAACTTGACCAACTTTTGGCCTTCATTACAGTGGGCTGAGTAGAAGCCATTCAAAAAAACCTTCTTGCTGCTCCAGTGGACAACCAAAGGTGAGGTAGTATTGTGTTCCGTTTCTTAACCTCCTTGCTATTTCTTTCTACAGCCAATGGATGAGGCACAAGACAACCTTATGAATCTCTGCAATGCACTGCTCTTCACCTTGGTAGGTGATCTGCATACCAGATGCTGAACCCTTGGGCCTCCCTGCTAGCTCTGCAATGCAGATTGTTGTGAGGCAGCCAATGATGAGGCACTGTGAATGAGTAAGAGGGCCAAGGCTGGGCCCCTTTATATTGGTCTGGAATGCCCCCAGAATAAGCCAACCAGATCTGCTGAGTGGCTGACCAGTCTGCCATCTGTGGCCCTGTGGGCTGACCTGTACTGGTACAATTCCCACCTGCTGCTGTACATTTCTGCTAGCCTGATGCTGCTTGTTGCTGTTGCTACTGCAAGGGCTATATGATGGCCCTGGCTGCCCATGTGTGCTGCCCTTGCAGGGCCTATATCATGGCCCTGGCAGCCCATGTGTGCTACCCTTGCAGGGCCTTTCTGCTCCAGAAGGCTGTTCTTGTTGGAATGGTCACCTCCCCATCTGTAAGCCCCCATATGAGGAGAGCATGGGGGATGAAAATCCATCTCGCTCTTTGAAGACAGCAATTACTCTTTGATTCACTATGAACCTCCTTCGTAAAAGACAACAGGCACACTTCTCTTTTTTGCTCTCCCTCTCTCTCTCTCTCTCTCTCTCTCAACAGAGACACTAGGGCCCAGGACAACATGTCGGGCTGGACCCCCCCCAAGGTATTTTATTACTTGAAGAGAATCTGTTACAAAAGTTCAGCGTAGAGCTGTCTGATACACACTCTAATCCAAAACGTGAAAATCCCTTCATTACAAGAGCTCATTTCAAATTGGCAACATGCCACTTGTCTAAAATCTAGACTAAGTCCTATTACATGCCACTAAGGGCCACTTTGGAGTCTTCGAAGCACTTGGTCACACGAACCGCCTCCTAGATGCTTGTTAGGCTCCCGTAGCGCTTAGGAAAAATAACTCTTCCTAGTACCTGCAACAATTAATTAAAGCGCACCACCATGGCACCCATTAATTGTTAGCGCTTTGCATGCAAATAACACACTGTGGACTAATTCTAGTCACGGTGGGCGTCCCCACTGAATACATGTGCACACCTAAACAAATATAAAAATATATATATTTATTCTCTGGTTGACCGGAGTCAACACTCTTGATTATAATTAAGGAGCTTTGACCAAGGTTCGAGGCGCCTTAATTATAGCCAAGTCTCTCCAACCGAAGTCGGCACATCTTGGTTAACCGGAGTTAACCCTCTTGGCGTATGCCAAGTCTTGTTGACCGAAGTCAACACTCTCTGACCGTAGTCAGCTCTATAGTTCCCTGGTTAACCGCAGTTAACCCTCTTGGTAATAAACCAAGTCTCCCCGACCGAAGTCAGGTCTACTTGACTAGAGTCAAGTATCTTTGGCCGTAGTCAATCTTTTGACCATTAAAAGAATTCTTTGACCATAATTAACACATATAAAACTCTTTAATTATGATCAAATGAATGGTCAACTGTACTTTGACTTAGGATATTGACATTGTGGTGACATCCCCTCGGCTTCTATTCAGTTGACCTCAACTGAAAAGCTTCCTTGTAAACATCCAAAAGCTGTGGATGATCGGATAACATGTCTTCATCCATCCACTTGGCATCTAATGCCGTATAATTCTTGAATTTTACAAGATACCTGTAAAACTCCTTACCCTGAGGGCCTTTACGTACAGTATGGTACACAATTTGCTCTAGCTGAAGGACCTCCTCCAGCTCATCCACTTCTGGTGGATCCTCTGATACTGGTTCTGTAGGCTCTGGTCCCTGGAATTTCTTTAGAAGACTCACATGGAATGCATTGTGAATCCTCCAATGCTCTGGCAATGCTAATCTGTATGCAACCTCATTTATTCTTTCTGTAACCCTGAAAGGGCCATAGTATCTCGGAGATAACTTTGCATACACTTTCTGTTTGCCTTTAAACTTGCGGAGCCTAGCTTTTTCAAACTTCAAAAGTACCCAAACCCCTTCCTTGAGATCTAGCTGTCTCCTATGCTTATCTGCAGCTCTTTTATGTTTCTCTTGAGACCTTTCAATTGCTGTCCGGACTTGGCTGTAAGCTGTCTGGAGGTCTCTCACAAACTGATCAGCTGCAAATATTTCATCTTTGGTCCTCAATATAGGTGGCAAAATCACCTTCCCATATATGACCTCAAAAGGGGCTTTTCCTGTAGAGCTATGTACTGTATTATTGTAAGCAAACTCTACCAATGGTAGGTACTTTTCCCAGTTTGAACTTTGGTCACCCACGTAGCATTTCAGCATATCCAAAACTGTAGAATTTGCTACTTCACTTTGACCATCTGTCTGGGGATGGAAAGAAGAATAAAAAATCAGATTCATCCCCATGTTATCAAATAAAGCTCTCCAGAATAGACTGGTCATTCTAGGATCTCGATCACTAACAATGGACTTAGGCATACCATGATGCTTAAAAATCTGTACCATGAAAAGCTTAGCCATATGATTTGCCTTTATGGTTTTGCGAACCGAAATGAAATGAGCTTGCTTGCTGAATCTATCAATGATAGTCCAAATCCCATCATTCCCTGACTTTGATCTTGGCAAATCAAAAATAAAGTCCATTGCAATACTTTCCCATGGTGCCTGAGGCACGGGAAGAGGCATAAGTAGGCTAGGTGCCTTCCGTCTATCATACTTCACTTTCTGACACGTAAGGCATTCAGTAACAAACTGATGTATATCTTTCCGCATCCCTGGCCAAAAGAAATACCTCTCTAGTGTTAGAGTTGTTGCTGTAATTCCTCTATGTCCAGCATAGGGAGGTGCATGGCATTCCTCCAAAATCTTTTTCCTCATCTCCTGGGTGATGCATAGGCAATCATCTTTCATTGGATACCCATCTTTCATGGAATAGTGACTGGTGGATTGCCCCTCTTGCGTTTGCTGTAAAATTTTACCAAAATCTGCATCACGAGCATATTGCTCCCTCATTTCTTCCAGGTCCTGATGATAAGCAATAGTCACATTATTGACCTGGGGTCTTCGGGACAAAGCATCTGCCACTCTGTTCCGAATTCCTGGGGTATGGACAATCTGAAAATGATACATTGACAGCATGTTTGCCCATTTCATATGCTTCTCGGAAAGCTTGGTCTGAGTCAAAAACTACCTCAGACTTTCGTGATCTGTCTTAACAGTAAAATCTGCACCCAAAAGATAGTGCTTCCATGTATGGATGACATGAATTACAGCCAATAACTCTTTCTCATAGATTCCTAGATATCTTTCTGCATCCCAAAGTCTCCTGCTTTCATAGGCTACTACATGGCCATTCTGATGCAATGCAGCCCCAACACATTCTCCACAAGCATCGCAATCAACATCAAAAGATTGATAAAGATCCGGGACTACAAGAATAGGCTCTGTAGTCAACTTCTCCTTGATTGTATTGAATGCTTTCTTCTGTGATATTCCCCATGTGAAGGCTGCATTTTTCTTAGTAAGGTCATGTAGTAGAGCTGCGATATCAGCAAAATGTCTGATAAACCTTCTGTAGTAAGAACACAGGCCTAGGAAACTTCGAACTTCATGCACAGTTTTCAGCTCTGGCCATTCCTGAATGGCACAGATCTTTGCTGGATCCATTTGTATCCCATTCTTGGATATTATATGCCCCAGATATTGGATTTCTTCCAAGAAGAATTCACTTTTCTTGCTATTTGCGTAGAGCTGATGATTTCTCAGCTCTTGAAAAACTATAGCAAGATATTCCTTGTGCTCTTCTTCGGTCTTTGAAAAGACTAGGATATCATCAAAGAAAGTACTCGTGAAATGCCTATACTTTCGGAAGATGCGATCCATCATTCTATTGAATGTGGCTGGAGCATTTGTCAACCCAAAAGGCATCACTAAATATTCATACAACCCGAATGTAGTGCGAAAAGTTGTCTTATGCACATCTTGTGGTTGTATCCTGACTTGATGATAGCCACTCTTTAAGTCTATCCTGCTGAAAACTGAAGCTCCATTTAACTGATCCAGCACATCATCAATGCGCGGAATAGGGAATCTATTCTTGATGGTCATTTGTTTAGTGCGCGGTAATCGAGGCACATACGGAATGAGCCCATCTTTCTTCTGTACTAACAGTACAGGGGAACAAAAAGGAGACGAGCTGGGCTGAATCAACCCTTTGGACAGCAAGTCCTGTACCTGAGCCATAATCTCCTCTCTCTGAGTCGCACTGACTCTATGAGGTGGTCTGTTTGGTGGCTCACTACCAGGCATTAACTCTATCTGATGATCTTCTGGTCTCTCTGGGGGTAACTCCCCTGGCAAAGCATCGGAAAAGCAATTTTTAAAGTTTACAAGAAACTGAAACTTATATTTGTCTGCATCATTCATTTCAGCATGCATATCATTCTCTTTTTCTTTTACAAAAACCATGTACGCAGAAATTGCAGACTTTATTGCTTTACCAAATGTAACATTAGATACAATGGGGATAGTGTCCCCTTTATTCCTGGCAACTAAACGCTGATTTTTCCCCCTATGCACAAACTCCAGCACTCTTTCAGGAAGAGTCAACTTCACTGCCTTGCGATGAAACCAAGGCATTCCCAAGACTACATCATGATGTTTCAGTGGAGAAATGAAGAAGTCTTCCTGATCCACATAACTCTGAACATGAAGACGGAGCTTCCCTATCAAGGGAGTGACTGGCACAGGATTCCCACAGAACATCTGATCGGCATCCAAAGCCCTGCCCAACTCCTCCATCTTTATTCCCAGCCTCAGGGCTAGATCCTCTGATATGAAATTATCAGTAGCCCCTGGATCAAATAAAATCAGCGCTTGCTGGTCTCTGACTTTGCCCCATGATAGCAGCAATGCTCGTTCTTTTGGGTTTGAAACATGACCCAGTATGTCAGGAATTCCTCCTGCCATTGGCTTTTGCGGTCCTCGTGGCTTCTCTGCCTCTTTTCCCTTCAAAGTTGAAGGCTTTTCTGGGCAGTGGGCAGCCACATGCCCCTCTTTGCCGCACTTGAAGCATTTCCCATCTCTACGGAATTCAGCTATCTGTTCAGGGGTGAATAGAGATTTGCCTTTATAAACCTTTGAAAACTGAGTACCCCTTAGCTTCTGAGGCTGAAACCCTTTCTTTTCAACCTTGGGATACTCTTTCTTTTCTGATTTTGAAAAATCAGTTTTCTTTCTATCAGCACGTCCTGCATGCAAGGATAGCATTGTAGATGGATCTTGTAACGCCACAAGACTAGCTACTGAAGCTGAATGCATAAGGTCTTGAATGTTCTTTGCCCCCAAAGCATTCACTACTGCCTGAATTCTAGGAGTGAGACCTGCTCTGTACTTTCTCATTTGGGTCCCTTTGGAGATCTTTTTGAAAGGTGCAACCTGCAAATAAGCATCCCAAAACTTTTGGTTGTACACATCCACTGTATCTCCTGCATCCATATGCAAACTGTCCCAATCTTGAAGAACATGGTCTCTAAACTGTTTAGGCATAAAATGCTGGTAGAAGGCTTTCTTGAAGTCCTTCCACTTCCTTGGGGCTGACCAATCTGTGCACTCCACCATGCACTAGCTATCGCTGTCAACTGCAAACTGACCATTCTTAACTTGGAGGATTCTGAAAACTTTTCTGTGCCGAATGCAGCATCAAACTACTTGATGAACTGCAATGCTTTGTCTGTATGACCATACTGTCCATTGTAGGTCATAAACTTGACAGATTTACCTCCCTCTTTGAATTCCTTGGTCTTCTGGAAGACTTTCTCTTGCTAGACTTCTTGTGTTTCCTTCTTTTCCTGGATGGTTTATCTGATAAAGAAGAAGAAGATACAGAAGTCGAACTCGAGGTAGACGGTGACGGACTAGGAGATTGGTGATGATGCCTCGATCTCTTCCTGCTATGAGACCGTCCCCTATGAGATCTCTCTTTCTTAGGCTGTACACGAGAGTGTGCCTCTGGCATTGGCACGTCATATACTGCATTAGGCATAGCTTCTGCTTGAAACAAATGCTGAGCCCTTGGATCCTTTTTGAGATTTTCCATCTCTTGTATACGAGCACGTACCATCTGTTCAAATTCTTGTTGAGTTTGCTGCACACTTCTCTGTCTTGGATGTACATCCCTATCTTATGAATCCCGGTGATTGCTCCATATTCTAAGATCTGCAAAATTTTCACACACCGTGTAGGTAACTGATGCACAACTACCTTTGCTTTTCCAACAGAAAAATACCTCAACAAGAGGTGTCTTGCATTCACAACTTATGCCAGTGCCTGGCTGTCTATCGACTCAAGGCATAAACTCAAAGCTATGTGCCCTTTTTCTGGCTACTGCAAATGACTTCAAAATGCATCTGTTTTTCCCTCTTTTCTCTGCTCAAAGGCATGCATATTCTTTTCTGCAAATCTCTGATTTCTCTGCCTTTCTCTGCTCTTTTTTTTTTTTTTTTTGCTGCTTTTCTGACAGTAAAAGTCTGACAGGCAGGTGAAATCTGCTAGCAGAAACAGTGTCTGCAACTGTCCTTTTTTTTTTTTGAAAGAACAGTAACCAGATGGAGTAACTGGCTAGTTACTCTAACCAGACTAATTCTGGTCTGGTTTGGTTGGTTCCCAACTGAACTCAACCCACTGTAGTCTAGATAACCAGTTATGGTTTGGTTAACTACAGCCAAGGTTAGTTGGCCAAACCTGGTTTATCTAACCAGTCTAACTTGGTTAGACCAACTAACTGAACCTCTGACCAGGGTTAACTAACCAGAGTTAACTTAACCATTGGTCTGCCACATCAGCAGCTGACTATCTGCCACATGTCAGTGCCACATCAGCTGCATGCACTGCCACGTCATCATCGCACGTGTGGACCTGCTGGCTGCCACGTCATCGTCGCACGTTTGGACCTGCTGGCTGCCACGTCATCGTCGCACATTTGGACCTGCTGGCTGCCACGTCATCGTCGCACGTTTGGACCTGCTGGGTGCCACATCATCGTCGCACGTTTCGACCTGCTGGCTGCCACGTGTCCTGCGTGAAGCATCACGGTCCGTCCAACTTTTCATCACGAGATTTGAAGGTCTAGTGTTGTGTGCGCCCGTGTGGAGGTCTCGCTGGCCATCACATCAGAGAATACGCCAAAACGTCTAGGCAACCGTGGAATCCCCCTGCTCACGTCGGAACCTCAGAACGGACTTCCCAAATAAATCCTATCGCTGCGTGTAGACCCGCTGCTTTGCACCTTCACTACACTTTGCTAGTATTTGCGAATCAACGCCCGCAGCTTGACGCACAACATCAGAGGCTCCAAACAAGGGACAAGGTCTTCTTCTCACAATGAGAGCTCCGAATAAAGTCCCGTCACTTATGCTTGCTGCGTGAACGGAATCTCTGCGTCAATCTTTCCGTCAACGGAGCTACTCGTTCGTTCCTTTCATTAGTGCCTAGCTCTGTGTTATCTCAATTCCCTTGCGCTCTTCACGCTTTATCTACCCGATCGTCAAAGCTTGAAGAAGCCTCGAAAACAGGCTCTGATACCAATGAAAATCCATCTCGCTCTTTGAAGACAGCAATTACTATTTGATTCACTATGAACCTCCTTCGTAAAAGACAACAGGCACACTTCTCTTTTTTGCTCTCCCTCTCTTTCTCTCTCTCTCTCAACAGAGACACTAGGGCCCTAGACAACATGTCGGGCTGGACCCCCCCGAAGGTATTTTATTACTTGAAGAGAATCTGTTACAAAAGTTCAGCGTAGAGCTGTCTGATACACACTCTAATCCAAAATGTGAAAATCCCTTCATTACAAGAGCTTCAAGCTCATTTCAAATTGGCAACATGCCACTTGTCTAAAATCTAGACTAAGTCCTATTACATGCCACTAAGGGCCACTTTGGAGTCTTCGAAGCACTTCGTCACACGAACCGCCTCCTAGATGCTTGTTAGGCTCTCGTAGCGCTTAGGAAAAATAACTCTTCCTAGTACCTGCAACAATTAATTAAAGCGCACCACCATGGCACCCATTAATTGTTAGCGCTTTGCATGCAAATAACACACTGTGAACTAATTCTAGTCACGGTGGGCGTCCCCACTGAATACATGTGCACACCTAAACAAATATAAAAATATATATATTTATTCTCTGGTTGACCGGAGTCAACACTCTTGATTAGAATTAAGGAGCTTTGACCAAGGTTCGAGGCGCCTTAATTATAGCCAAGTCTCTCCAACCGAAGTCGGCACATCTTGGTTAACCGGAGTTAACCCTCTTGGCATATGCCAAGTCTTGTTGACCGAAGTCGACACTCTCTGACCGTAGTCAGCTCTGTAGTTCTCTTGTTAACCGCAAATAACCCTCTTGGTAATAAACCAAGTCTCCCCGACCGAAGTCAGGTTTACTTGACTAGAGTCAAGTATCTTTGGCCGTAGTCAATCTTTTGACCATAATTAACACATATAAAACTCTTTAATTATGATCAAATGAATGGTCAACTGTACCTTGACTTAGGATATTTACATTGTGGTGACAGAGGGAGACCTAGGGCAGTGCCCCACAGAAAAAGAGAGGAAGGGCACATGGACAGCATCATGGCTGTCATGAGGGCAGCACACCTAGAGGAGACCCGGGACAGGTGGCGCAACTGTATGGAGCAGTACAGAGGGTGTGTAGACCCGGGACAGGTGGCACGCAGCTGTACGGAGAAGTATAGGGCTGGATGAGGCCTAGTGGAGCAGCAAAAGAGGCTGCCATGAGGCAGGGACCCGGGTTGTGAGCCCTTATAGGGCTGGACCAGCCACACACTGGTCGGCCAGTTTGCTGCAGGCTGGTCAGTTTTTTGTCAGCCCCCTTGGGGCCTATAAGAGGAGGGCCTCCAGCCCTCATTTGATCATCATCTGGAGCAGCAGAGCCTCAGCAGACTGGAGCAGCAGATCAGTACCTATAGGGCCTACATCCAGCAGGTGTATAGGCTGAAGAGCTGCAGACAAGCTGAGTTAGGGCTGCACACCTGGGCTGACATCCAGGGCAGCAAGGTGTAGAGATCAAGTCTGGACAGAGTCTACAGACGCTCGACAAGGAGCACGCGGGCTCGAGTCTAGAGATAGCCAGCAGATAGGAGAAGTACCTTGTGGTAAGATCAAAGGACCACACCATTGGTGGGACTCTCGATCTATCTCTTTTGTATTGTGTCCATAGTTTTGGACGGAAATATATTATTTTGGTGGTTTCTCTATCTGGCTGGTTCATTGTCTATTAATGAGTCTGCACATCTATTTTATGCAAATAAGTTAAGAAGTTTGTGATTCCACATCCCACACCACACTGTGTGAGCTCCTGGGCATTACTATCAGTCTTCCGCTCTCTGTACCCTCTGTTGGGTTATTTCTAACACCTCTCATGTGACAGCCTTCCATGCCCTCTCCCTCAGCCTCTCCCTCCCTCTCCCCATCCTCCCTCCCTCCCCCTCCGCCTCTCCCACCCTCCCTTCTAGCTGCATTTTGCAGCTTTAGGATGCCCTGCAGCTTCCCTCTCCCTCCTTGCTGCAGCCCGCAGCTCTCCTAGGCTGCCACACAGCTCCCTCCTCCCCCCTGCTGCAATTCGCAGCCCTCCTAGGCTGCCACGCAACTTCTTCCTCCCCCTTGGTGCATTTCGCAGCACTCCTCCCTGCCTTGCAGCTCCTCCCTTCTCCTTTGCTGCATTTCACAGCTCCCACAAACTGCTAGGCAGCTTGTGCTCCTTTCTTCTCCTCAGCTGCCCTTAGGCAACCCTTGGCTCTCTCTCTCTTTCCCTCCCTCCCCCTTCCTGCCTTCCCTCTCCTCCCTCCTTCCAAGCCTCTACATAGTGACGCCCGGAACATTCTTGGTGTTCAAGTCGGCCTTCCACAATTGATTTCGAATGGAACCCTGTTCACACAATCTTCCACTGCATCCACCGGCCGTGAGGGCCATAACTTTTTCGAAAGACGAGCTGCTCCAGCTCAAGAAAGACATGGAATTTGAGAGCGCTACCACTCTCTTCGCACGTGTCCATGGGTCCCACCCCTCCAAATCTCAGGCTAGGAACTGGATGCTTTTTGCTCTTCATCAAGACCTTATTCCACGCCTTTCAAATATTCGCCTTTTGGGACGAGGTTTTTTCCAAGTGGTTTTTGATTCTCCAAAGGCCTAAAAGATAATCCTTTAGCATGTCTCGTTCTCGATAGGATCTTTCTTCCTCTTTTCACCGTGAAGTACGATCCGGTGGCTGAGGACAAGCGGGTCACTTCACTTTTCATCAGAATCCCCAATCTTCCACAAGTGTACCATCAGCTTCTAGCTTCCATTGGAACATTTTTTGGGCAGGCCACACAAATCCCGCCCTCCCTGGTTCACCTTCTTCCGCAGCAGAGGCAGTCGGATCCGATGGGGTTCCAAGAGCTAGGGCTATACGACATTTTTTGGGCAGGCCACACAAATCCCGCCCTCCCTGGTTCACCTTCTTCCGCAGCAGAGGCAGTCGGATCCGATGGGGTTCCAAGAGCTAGGGCTATACGATATTTTTAGCCTGCGCATAAGATTGGCGTACGGGAAGCTTCATAGTCCGTTCTCCTTATGCTAGTCCTTGGGTGAAATGCCAGCTGAAGGAAGAAGATAGAGGCTGTGACGAAATGAGGCGATGACAGGCGACGGGGAGCTCTAGCGTTTGGGCGATTTTCATGCATAAATCCTGCGCTAGGTAACGAGCTAGCGATGAAATCATCTCGTTGAGCAAAGCCTAAACTTGAACGCTCATGGTGAGGCAATGCAAGCCCGTGTTCGTCATCCGACAGAGATCCTGACAGAAGACTCACAAGGTCCATCGTTGGACAGAGATATCGACGGAGTTTGGGCAAGTTTGCACAGCTGACGTGGCAGGCCTGACATACAGCTGATGTGGCAGCCAGCAGGTCCAGCTGATGTGGCGTCCACATGTGTGGTGGTGACGTGGCAGTGCATGCAGGTCGCTGACGTGGCCCTGACCTGACCACCTGACATGCGGCAGTGACGTGTCATGCTGATGTGGCAAACAATTGCAGGCCTGAGTGGATGCTGACATGGCACAAGCATGTGCAGAGAGCAGACACGTGGCAGCCAGCCTGGCAGGCCAGTGGTTAAGTTAACCCTGGTACAGTTAATCCTGGTTGGTTGACCCGTGGTTAAGTTAACTACAGCTAGTTAACTCTGGTTAGTTGAACCAGTATCCAGTTAGTTCAACCTTGGTCCAGTTAATCTGGCCTAACCAGACCAGTCTGGTTGGTGTAACTAGACTGTGTGACCAGTCCAGTTAGTCTAGTTGCAGACTAACCAGACTAGAGCCAGTTAGTCTGGTAAGAGTAACCAGCCAGTTACTTCATCTGGTTACTGTTCCCCACAAAAAAAAAAAAGGGACAGTTACAGAGACTGTTTCTACTAGCAGTTCTCACCTATCTGAGAGAGTATTTACTGTCAGAAACAGCGGAGATCAGAGGAAAAATCAGAGATTTGCAGAAAAAGAGAAAATGCATGCCTTTGTGTTCAGAAAAAGGGAATCAGATGCATTCTGAGTGCTTTCTGCAGCAGCCAGAAAAGGGGCAATATAGTTGTTGATGCCTTGGCAACTTTGTGGGTATATGCCTTAAGCTGACAGCCCAGTATTGGCATAGATTGTGAATGCAAGACACCTCTTGTTGAGGTAAATTTTCTCTTTGAAAAGCAAAGGCAGCGTGCATCAGTTGCATACATAGTGTGTGTGTGAGAAACTTGCAGATCTAAGACAAGTTGGCTCAATCGCCTATCCAGTGGGATTCACAAGATAGGGATGTACATCCAAGACAGAGAAGTGTGCAACAAACTCAGCAAGAATTTGAGCAGATGCTACGCACTCGTATACAAGAGATCGAAAATCTCAGAAAGGATCCAAAGGCTCAGCATTTGTTTCAAGCAGAAGCTTTGCCTAATGTAGCATATGACATGCCAATGCCAAAGGCACACTCTCGTGTACAGCCAGAGAAAGAGAGATCTCATAGGGGACAGTCTCATAGCAGGAAGAGATCGAGGCATCATCACCGATCTCCTAGTCCATCACCGTCTACCTCGAGTTCGACTTCTGTATCTTCTTCTTTATCAGATAAACCATCCAAGAAAAGAAGGAAACACAAGAAGTCCAGGAAGAGTAAGTCTTCCAGAGAGACCAAGGAATTCAAAGAGGGAGGTAAATCTGTCAAGTTTATGACCTACAATGGACAGTATGGTCATACAGACAAAGCATTGCAGTTCATCAAGCAGTTTGATGCTGCATTTGGTACAGAAAAGTTTTCAGAATCCTCCAAGTTAAGAATGGTCAGTTTGCACTTGACAGCAACAGCTAGTGCATGGTGGAGTGCACAGACCACAGATGGGTCAGCCCCAAAGAAGTGGAAGGACTTCAAGAAAGCCTTCTACCAGCAGTTTATGCCTAAACAGTTTAGAGACCATGTTCTTCAAGATTGGGACAGTTTGCATATGGATGCAGGAGATACAATGGATGTGTACAACCAAAAGTTTTGGGATGCTTATTTGCAGGTTGCACCTTTCAAAAAGATCTCCAAAGGAACCCAAATGAGAAAGTACAAAACAGGTCTCAGTCCAAGAATCCAAGCAGTAGTGAATGCTTTGGGGGCAAAGAACATTCAAGACCTTATGCATTCAGCTTTAGTAGCTAGTCTTGTGCCATTACAAGATCCATCTACAATACTATCCTTGCATGCAGGATGTGCTGAACAAAAGAAAACTGATTTTTCAAAATCAGAAAAGAAAGAGTATCCCAAGGTTGAATAGAAAGGGTTTCAGCCTCAGAAGCCGAGGGGTACTCAGTTTTCAAAGTCATATAAAGGCAAATCTCCATTCACCCCTGAACAAATAGCTGAATTCCGTAGAGATGGGAAATGCTTCAAGTGCGGCAAAGAGGGGCATGTGGCTGCCCAGTGCCCAAAAAAGCCTTCAACTTCGAAGGGAAAAGAGGCAGAGAAGCCACGAGGACCGCAAAAGCCAATGGCAGGAGGAATTCCTGACATACTGGGTCATGTTTTAAACTTAGAAGAACGAGAATTGTTACTATCATGGGGCAAAGTCAGAGACCAGCAAGCGCTAATTTTATTTGATCCAGGGGCTACTGATAATTTCATATCAGAGGACCTAGCCCTAAGGCTAGGAATAAAGACGGAGGAGTTGGGTAGGGCTTTGGATGCCGATCAGATGTTCTGTGGGAATCCTGTGCCAGTCACTCCCTTGATAGGGAAGCTCCGTCTTCATGTTCAGAAATATGTGGATCAGGAAGACTTCTTCATTTCTCCACTGAAACATCATGATGTAGTCTTGGGAATGCCTTGGTTTCATCGCAAGGCAGTGAAGTTGACTCTTCCTGAAAGAGTGCTGGAGTTTGTGCATAGGAGGAAAAAACCAGCGTTTAGTTGCCTAAAGCAATAAAGTCTGCAATTTCCGCGTACATGGTTTTTGTAAAAGAAAAAGAGAATGATATGCATGCTGAAATGAATGATGCAGACAAAGATAAGTTTCAATTTCTTGTAAACTTTAAAGATTGCTTTTTCGATGCTTTCCCAGGGAAGTTACCCCCAGAGAGACCAGAAGATCATCAAATAGAGTTAATGCGAGCCACCAAACAAACCACCTTATAGAGTCAGTGCGACTCAGAGAGAGGAGATTATGGCTCAGGTATAGGACTTGCTGTCCAAAGGGTTGATTCAGCCCAGTTCTTCTCCTTTTTGTTCCCTTGTACTGCTAGTACAGAAGAAAGATGGCTCATTCCGTATGTGCCTCAATTACCGCGCACTGAACAAATGACCATCAAGAATAGATTCCCTATTCCGCGCATTGATGATGTGCTGGATCAGTTAAATGGAGCTTCAATTTTCAGCAGGATAGACTTAAAGAGTGGCTATCATCAAGTCAGGATACAACCACAAGATGTGCATAAGACAACTTTTCGCACTACATTCGGGTTGTATGAATATTTAGTGATGCCTTTTGGGTTGACAAATGCTCCAGCCACATTCAATAGAATGATGGATCGCATCTTCCGAAAGTACAGGCATTTCACGAGTACTTTCTTTGATGATATCCTAGTCTTTTCAAAGACCGAAGAAGAGCACAAGGAATATCTTGCTATAGTTTTTCAAGAGCTGAGAAATCATCAGCTCTATGCAAACAGCAAGAAAAGTGAATTCTTCCTGGAAGAAATCCATTATCTTGGGCATAGAATATCCAAGAATGGGATACAAACGGATCCAGCAAAGATCCGTGCCATTCAAGAATGGCCAGAGCTGAAAACTGTGCATGAAGTTTGAAGTTCCTAGGCCTGTTTTCTTACTACAGAAGGTTTATCAAGCATTTTGCTGATATCGCAGCTCCATTACATGACCTTACTAAGAAAAATGCAGCCTTCACATGGGGAATATCACAAAAGAAAGCATTCAATACACTCAAGGAGAAGTTGACTACAGAGCCTATTCTTGTAGTCCCGGATCTTTATCAACCTTTTGCTGTTGATTGCGATGCTTGTGGAGAGTGTGTTGGGGCTGCATTACATCAGAATGGACACGTAGTAGCCTACGAGAGCCGAAGATTGCGTGATGCAGAAAGATATCTGGAAATCTATGAGAAAGAGTTATTGGCTGTAATTCATGCCATCCATACATGGAAGCACTATCTTTTGGGTGCAGATTTTACTGTTAAAACAGATCCCCAAAGTCTGAGATACTTTTTGACTCAGACCAAGCTTTCCGACAAGCATATGAAATGGGCAAACATGCTGTCAATGTATCATTTTCAGATTGTCCATACCCCAGGAATTCGGAACAGAGTGGCAAATGCCTTGTCCCGAAGAGCCCAGGTCAATAATGTGACCATTGCTTATCATCAGGACCTAGAAGGCATGAGGGAGCAATATGGTAGTGATGCAGATTTTGGTGAGATTTTACAGCAAATGCAAGAGGGGCAATCCACCAGTCACTATTCCCTGAAAGATGGGTATCTAATGAAAGATGATTGCCTATGCATCACCCAGGAGATGAGGAAAAAGATTTTGGAGGAATGCCATGCACCTCCCTATGCTGGACACAGAGGAATTACAGCAACCACTCTAGCACTAGAGAGGTATTTCTTTTGGCCAGGGATGCGGAAAGATATACATCAGTTTGTTACTGAATGCCTTACGTGTCAGAAAGTGAAGTATGATAGACGGAAGGCACCTAGCCTACTTATGCCTCTTCCCGTGCCTCAGGCACCATGGGAAAGTATTACAATGGACTTTATTTTTGATTTGCCGAGATCAAAGTCAGGGAATGATGGGATTTGGACTATCATTGATAGATTCAGCAAGCAAGCTCATTTCATTCCAGTTCGCAAAACCATAAAGGCAGGTCATATGGCTAAGCTTTTCATGGCACAGATCTTTAAGCATCATGGTATGCCTAAGTCCATTGTTAGTGATCGAGATCCTAGAATGACCAGTCTATTCCGGAGAGCTTTATTGGATAACATGGGGATGAATCTGAATTTTTATTCTTCTTTCCATCCCCGGACAGATGGTCAAAGTGAAGTAGCAAATTCTACAGCATTGGATATGCTGAAATGCTACGTGGGTGACCAAGGTTCAGACTGGGAAAAGTACCTACCATTAGTAGAGTTTGCTTACAATAATACAGTACACAGCTCTACAAGGAAAGCCCCCTTTGAGGTCATTTATGGGAAGGTGATTTTGCCACCTATCCTGAGGACCAAGGATGAAATATTTGCAGCTGATCAGTTTATGAGAGACCTCCAGACAGCTTACAGCCAAGTCCGGACAGCAATCGAAAGGTCTCAAGAGAAACATAAAAGAGCTGCAGATAAGCATAGGAGACAGTTAGATCTCAAGGAAGGGGATTGGGTAATTTTGAAGTTTGAAAAAGCTAGGCTCCGCAAGTTTAAAGGCAAACAGAAAGTGTATGCAAAGTTATCTCCGAGATACTATGGCCCTTTCAGGGTTACAGAAAGAATAAATGAGGTTGCATACAGGTTAGCATTGCCAGAGCATTGAAGGATTCACAATGCATTCCATGTGAGTCTTCTAGGGGCCAGAGCCTACAGAACCAGTATCAAAAAATCCACCAAAAGTGGATGAGCTGGAGAAGGTCCTTCAGCCAGAGCAGATTGTGTACCATACTGTACGCAAAGGCCCTCAGGGCAAGGAGTTTTACAGGTATCTTGTAAAATTCAAGAATTATACAGCATTAGATGCCAAGTGGATGGACGAAGACATGTTATCCGATCATCCACAGCTTTTGGATGTTTACAAGGAAGCTTTTCAGTTGAGGTCAACTGAATAGAAGCCGAGGGGATGTCACCACAAATGTAAATATAGTTGACCATTTATTTGATCATAATTAAAGACTTTTATATGTGTTAATTAGGGTCAAAGAGTTCATTTAATGGTCAAAGGATTGACTACGGTTAAAGATACTTGACTCTAATCAAGTAAACCTGGCTTCAATCGGGGAGACTTGGTTTATTACCAAGAGGGTTAACTGCGGTTAACTAGAGAACCACAGAGCTGACTACGGTCAGAGAGTGTTGACTTTGATCAACGAGACTTAGCATACGCCAAGAGGGTTAACCACGGTTAACCAAGATGTGCCAACTTCGGTTGGAGAGTTGTGCCAACTTTGGTTGGAGAGACTTGACTATAATTAAGGCGCCTCGACCCTTGGTCAAAGCCTCTTAAATTATAATCAAGAGTGTTGACTCCGATCAACCAGAGAATAAATATATATTTTTATATTTGTTATGTGTGCAAGTGTTCAGTGGGAACGCCCACCGTGACTAGAACTAGTCCACAATGTGTCGTTTGCATGCAAAGCGCTAACAATTAGTGGGTGCCATGGTGGTGCGCTTTAATTAATTGTTGCAGGTACTAGGAAGAGTTATTTTCCTAAGCGCTACGGGAGCCTAACAAGCATCTAGGAGGCAGTTCGCGTGACCAAGTGCTTTGAAGATATACCTTTGTAAGACTAGAATAAGTCCAATCATACAAATTTAGAATTTTTGTTATTCTAAGGATCAAAAATCTACAAAGAAAATAAAAGAGAAAATGAAAGAGAAGAAAAAAGAGGTAAACAAAAACTTTTATGAAAAGCAAAAGGAAGACATACTTAGCAAGCAAAGCAACACTTATGTCGTCATCAGTGCCCAAGCATAAGCAGCTATATTGGGTTTCTAAAGACCCGCGGAGTCTCTTGGGCAAACCCAGTGCTTACTAAAATACGTCAAATAAACAAAAGAGAATGAAAACAAGAAATAAAGAAGAAACGAAGCAGGTGACTTAAGCAAAAATAAACAAGCAAGTCAAGAAACAAAAAACTTCCAAAAAACTAGAAACTCTCTCTCTCTCTCTCTCTCTCTTATTTAAAACATAAAAAGTTAAATGGCACTTTACACTTATGTCTCGTTTCTGCAAAGAGGCAAAAATACATTTCTAACTTAGAAAGCACAAGTATACTCAAACAAACTCTCTTTTGAAACTAAAAGAAAAACGGGCTATTCAGCTCCCCGCTTTTTGTTTTCAACTTATGTTCAATCATTCTAAACAAACCTAAGGCCGAAACACCATAGATAAAAGACTTCATATCTAAGAATGTGCGAACTTTTTTCATTATTTTCCTTGGATTATACCTCTTGTATAATAGTAAAGCGATCAAATTACTACATTGAGTGATAAAAGACTCCTTAGTTGTACAAAGGCAGGAAAATCTATGGAATTGGGAAGAAATGACTCCATATTTTGCCAAATCACAAATGTTTGAGTCAATGTGAGGCATTTTTATAATGTGTAAACCATTATATTCAAGTTGTTCATGTTTATCGTATATATCAACCTCTAATCCTATGGTAGATTGAGAAAGTCTAAGATCTAAGAAAATACAAGAATCCCCTCTTGAAGTGCAGTTCAGTTCACAAGAGTCACGAGGATAGATTCCTTCTCCAAAACCTCTAGCGTCTTTGTACATAAAGTCTTGAAAGTTAGGAACATCTGGTACAAATAAATCATCTA